>NW_012102654.1:1739579-1807329 GCF_000951045.1 Mandrillus leucophaeus | reverse complement strand
GCGCCCGGCCCTTGAGCCACCGCGCCTGGCCGATAATTTTTGTATTTTTAGTAGAGATGAGGTTTTATCATGTTGGTCAGGCTGGTCTCAAACTTCTGACCTCAAGTGATCTGCCCACCTCGGCCTCCCAAAGTGCTGGGATTCCAGGCATGAGCCACCACACCTGGACTTTGGTGCCATTTTAACTCAAGTTTCTCATGTAGTTCCACATATTGTTGGTGAATTGAACTCACTCCTGACAGAGCTGAGAGTCCTATGGGATATAAATTTAAAAACCTGAAGTACTGACCTATCTCTGTTGGATATGTCTGCAATGTGCATGCCACCAAGCCTACATCAGCCTAAAGACTGAATAATGCATAATAGGTTGCTGTCAGACCAAAAAGAGGAGGAACACTTGATTAGATTTTACATTTTCTTAACATGCCTCCCAAGACAGTTTCTAATTTGGTAAATCAACTATAATCAGTTCCTTAATTGGAATGAAAAGGAGGCATATTGTATTTCTCAGAAGGAAATAAATTTATTTCTCTCTCCACTAGGAAAATGTCATGCTAATATTTAGATAATCCTGGTTTGAAGGAATGCCCAGTTATTTGCTTGCCTGGGCACCCATGTGTCTCGGGCCAGCTGCCTCTTGCTAGCCCTTCTGGACTCCAGGGAGTTGTGAAACTAGAAGACCCTGAGCCTGAAAAATCCCTTCCCCTTTAGGAAAGAAAATGCCCGTCACAGAGGGTGATGACTGCTCTGTGAGATAGATGGGGAAACGGGGGCACAGAATGCACTTGTGAACAGTTGTAACTAACCAGTGCAGGAATCAGAATTGAGGCCCTGGAGGGGATGAAGACTGGGATCAGTGGCACTCCTACAGTGAGAGGGACATCTGGTTGGGGGAGGAGTGCCAGCCCGTGAAGTCAACCATTTTGTCATCCTCTCTACCCATTTCTCCTGTCCCTGACCTTCTGCCCTGCTCTGTCCACTGTCATCCTGAATAATGCATTACTAAGAGCCCCCACGTCACTCCCAAGTCCCTCCTGGAGCCCCCACCTCTGGTGCTTTTGAACTTATAGTCCTCTCCTGCTCCAGCTGAAACCTACTTGGCTAATATCTAATTTCCTCAGGGCTAGAACCCCTGTGCTGTTGATTATCAAAAATCTCAAACATATACAAAGTAAACAGAAGAGTATAATAAACCCCCATGTACGCATCACCCAGCCTCAACAATTACCAACCTTCTGCCTTCTTGCTTCATCGATATCACCACTCACTCCCCAACTGTGACTCAATTATTACTTGTTTACAGTTCTTATTTAAATGTAAAATTTATATATATTAAAATGCATAAATTGTAGCTATACAATTTTGACACATGAATACAACTGTGTAACCCACATACCAATTAAGGTATAGAACTTTCCAGATCCCCAGAAAACTCCCCCATATCCCTTCGCAGTCCACCCTCATGGCCCACTCCCTCCCACCTCTCCAGGCAACCTTACCCTAGCCCCACCACTTTCAATTGGTTTCGCCTGTTCTAGAACATCATATACATGAAATCATTTAGCATACAATTTTTTTGTGTCTTTTTTCAGTCAGCATAATGTCTGAGATCCATCATGTTGTTGCATATATCAGAAATTCTTTCCTATTTATTGATCGGTAATGTTCTGCTCTGTAAATGAATCACAATATGTTGATTCAGTCCTCTGCTTCTGGACACCTGGACTATTTCTAATTTTTGGCTATTGTGAATTAAACTACTATGAACATTAATGTACAAGTATTTTTGTGAATACACGTTGTCATTTCCTGTGGATAAATGCTGAGAAGAGGAATTACTGGATCAAAGATAGATGTATGTCTGACTTGATAAGCAGCTGTCAGGATTATTGCATTTTATATTTCTCCTGTGTCATGAGACTTCTGTTACACCACATCTTCACTAACATTTGGTGTTGTCAGTCTTTTTAATATTAGCCATCTCAGTGGGTGCGTGGTGTCTCATTGTGCTTTTAATTTGCATCTCTCTGATGACTAATGATACCGAACATATTTTCATGTGTTTATAGGCCATTCATATACCTTCCTTTGGAAAGTGGTTGTTTGAATCTTTTCCCCATTTTTTCTGTTGTGTTTTCATTTGTAGGAGAGTTGTAGGAGACTTTTATACATTCTAGATAGAAGTATTTTATATGATGTATTTTATGAATATTTTTTCCAGGTCTGTAGTGTGCTTATTCTGCATTGCCTAATCTATGTCTTCTGACAGCATCTAACTTGTCAAAATTTTCTTTCATGGTTAGTGCTTTCTGTATCCTAAGAAATCTTTGCCTGCCTCCAGGCCATGAAGATATTCTATGTTTTCTTTTATAAGCTTCATAGTTTTAATTTTTAGTTTTGTGATCTATCGTGAATTTTTGTATATGGTATTCATTTTCAAAAATATAGATCTATGGTTGTTCAGCATTGGTTGTTGACTTTCCTTTCCCAAATGAATTGCTTTTGTCAAAAATCATTTGGCCATCCAGGTTTATTTCTGAACTCTCATTTCTTTTCTATTGATCTTTGTCTATACTGTACCAATATCAACCACACTGTCTGCATTACTGTAGCTTTACATGAGATCTTGAAGTCAAGTAGGGTTAAGTCTTCTGCTGTTCCCCATCCCCTAGATTATTGGGCTAGGTCTTTGCATGTCCACATAAATGTTAGAATCAGCTGGCCACTTTCTTTTTAAAAAGTCTGCTGCATTATGAGTGGGACTGTGTTAAATTTATAGCTTAATGGGAGAGAATTGGCATTTCTTTTAATGTTCAAATTTTTATAGAGTTTGGGTCATGCTATGTTGACCAGGCTGGACTTGAACTCTTGCACCTCAAGTGATCCTCCCACCTTGGCTTCGCAAAGTGTTGGGATTATAGGCATGAGCCACTGCACCTGGCCAGAATTGGCATCTTAACAGCATTGATGCCCGTAATACATGAACATGGTATATCTCTCTATTTATTTAGGTCTTCTTTATTTTCTTTTAGTAATGTTTTATTGTTTTCAACACATATATATTGTGCAGGTCTTTTGTTAAATTCATTTCTAAGTAGTTTATAAATTTCAAATTTATAAATTTTAGAAATTTGCTTCTATAAATTATTTTTAAAAATTAATATTTTATTTTGGGGCTTACTGTTTCCATGATTTTCTGCTAATCTTCTTGCTGCTCTGCCAATCCCAAATTGTATCCTCTGACCCTTTAAGCTAGTAAGGCTGCAGATTTTTGCCCCTGGAGCCCTCTTCCAGACTGGAAAGCTCTCTCAGGCAAAAAGCAATAAACTTGCAGATCTCATTCATCACAGTTTAGCTCTCAAGAGTAGGTTTCCTTTTAGTTTGTGCTTGCTATGGGCACTCACCAATGCCTGCAGAGAGTTCACTTTTATATTTCGTCCAGATTTCCTCATTGTTACCTGGAGAAAGATGAGTTTAGCCAAGCTATCCCATCATTTTTGAAATCTTTGTGCTATTTTATTAACAAATCTGTGTTCTCTGCAAATGGGAGAGGGTTGGGGATCAGAGAGCTCCTTTTAAGTCATGGATAACTGAAATGCAGACTAGCAATAGCCAGGAGCACAAGCCCTGGTGCCAGGCTGCAGCAGTGCCCCATCTACCCACCACCATCACCCAGCTGGATATGCTTGGATACATATTAAAGTTCTCTGCATTTGGTTTTCTCATCTAGAATATGGACAAAATAATAGTACCAATTTGGAATGCTTTTGTGAGGATTAAATTAGATAAAACTCTATAGAACGGTGCTTGGCCCAAGGTAAATGCTCAAAAAACAAACAAACAAACAAACAAACAAAAAATAGCCCCCCAAACGACAAAATATTAGCCTTATTTTGACACAGCAATCTCCTACACAGGCTGGTGCTCTGTAAACCAGACTGGGAAAACAAAGCAAAATTCATCCTATTTTTCTCCCTCTCTACCTTTCTATCCTCTTTTTCCTTCCTTTGGAGGTGGTGGCAGGATTGGGGGTCAAAGGCCAAGAGAGATGATTGGAGTGATTAGGAGATTGTAAGCAAACAGGGGGAATAAGCAAAGAACCAAACAGGGGGAGTGAGCAAAGAAGTAAATGTATTGAGGATAATGGGAGACTCTTAAGGAGATGGGGAGCCTAGAGAGTCTAGCCAACCTATCTCATCACTTTTGAAATCTTTGGAGGTGAGGGATTGGAATTGGAAGTACTGGTGTGACTCATGGTTTTATAGATAGAAAGAGATACACACACACACACACACACAGAGAGAGAGAGAGAGAGAGAGAGAAAGAGAGAGAGAGAGAGAGACTGAACTTCATTTATAGAAAGGACTTAGAAGCAGTGACAGCCCATAGTGATTGCACACCCAGCACCAAGTTGCAGTTTTCAAATATCCTTCTCCTTTTAAAGAATCTAAAGCTCCTTGTAGAAATGGCTGATTCCAGGGCCAGGGGCAAAAGGACAAGATGAACCTGGAATGTTATTTTGTGTCATATGAAAACAAAGTGTTTAGAGAAAATTGGGGACTCATAACAACAAATCAGGATTAGCCTGAAGGAACTCACATGGGGCACATCTAGGATAACTTAAGTATTAAAATATATGATAGGAATGAGTTACATCCTGTCAAATAAAATAGAATCTAAGACAGATAAATAATTGGAGAAGAAGAAAATACTCTTCCATGTGTAGAATGCCAAGTACTAAATGTAGAAGAAGGATGGAAATAGAAAGTCACCATTTGGCCACAAACTTAGTGTTGGTTGATTCAGGCAGGATTCATCAATGGGTGATGAAGCTGGAGGGTGGAGGTTTGATGATGAATAGGACATTGACATGGTCTCAGTGCTTTCAGTCACAGAATGTACTAATCAAATGCACACACACACACAAAACCTGGCAGACACAAACAACCAGATCATCACGGTTTACATCCCGAGTGGTGGAACAGGTAAGCACAGTGGGCTTCCTGCCTCGATGCACCAAGAAGAGAGCAGCAAGGTTGCTTAGATCTTCCTGCCATGAGTCTGTGGCCTGATCTAGTCATGAGACCAGAGACCCAGGATGAGGAGCCTCCTCAGGGACCTATAGAACAAAAGGACTGTACTCTTTTGGATTGAGAAACTCTCCCAGATTGGAGGAGACTAAAGGGATATGACAGCTGAGTGCAATGTGCGCTCCTGGATCAGACAGGAAAAACAGACACTGCTGGGACAGTTGGTAAAATCTGGATGGCATCTATGGTGTGGATGGTAGTGTTATAGCAATGCTGACTTCCTGATTTAGATGCATGCAGCATATCTTCTGTAGGAGCATGTCCCTGTTTGGGGAGATAAACCCTGGAGCATTCTGGTGATGGGGCAGCACTGCTGCAAGTTGCTCTCAAACAGTTCAGAAAAAAGAATAACGATAATGGGCATATTTGTGTATGTGTATGCATGTATGTCTGCTTATGAAGAGATACAGCTGGTAATACAGAAAATGATAAATTTAAACCATTGAGGATTCTGGGAGAAAGCAATATGGGAGTCCTTAGCCCTGTTTTTTTCCAACTTCTTAAAAAGTTTGAAATAATTTCAAATTAAAAAGAGAGAAGAGACTCTGGTGAGGGAGATTCCCAGCCACAGGGGAAGTCAAGGCACCATATCAAGGGGTTGAATAAGACTTGTATCAGGCCAGACATGGCCTTGCAGCTTCTCTCCCACCCATAGTTTCTGAGAGGTGTCAGACTGAATCCAGCTAATGGTTCTAGTGATGAAATTCTCCAGGACACTGCTTGCACAATTTTTTTTTCAGATTTCCTTCTAAGAAGCAACCAATTTCTGTCGTAGACATGGTGGAGAAAAGTTTAAATCGAGGTCCTTGGGGTTGAAATTCATTAAGAGACTCTTTACCCAATGTATCTTCATAGGAAGACAGATTTCAGCTTCAGGTAAGGAAGATCTTGGGAGCTTTCTAAGCATGAAATGCACTATTTGGGAGGTGCCTGGTGCTGGGCAGATTCTTATCAGTGGTGCAGTCTTTCCTGGGTGGGGGGGGGGTAAACCTGAAGTTCTTGGGAGAGAGGGAGCTTTATCAGATGGCACTTGCACCTGCCACCAATGTCACCACTGCTGGTTACTGATGGTGTATCATAAAGAATCTGATGAGTCTTTGTCCTTGGTTCTGCAGAGGGGGTGTTTAAACCCTTGGAATTTCCTAAGAGTTAGGATGGCCTTTGTATTTCACTGTAGGTTCCTCAGACCACACCTGGATCTACACTAATGAGGTGATTCATGGTGCGTCCCTGCAAGCCTCAGGATGGGGACTGCAGTGCTGGAAAGACCAACTGGGTAATTAGAGAGTTGAAGCTTTGAGCCACATGGTTTAGCCTGACCTCCAGGGAGGGAAGGGGAGCTGGATATTGAGTTCAGTGATGTGGCCAATGATTCAATCAACCAACCAATCAATCAACCATGCCTGTATAATAAGGCCTAATAAATTCCCAGATACCAAAGCTCAGGTGAGCTTCCTGGTTGGTGATGAACATCTTGTTGGTTTGTCTGGAGGGCAAAGCCTTCTGAGGATATGAAACCTTCCTGGTGGGGGTCCCTCAGACCTGTCCTCTCTGTTTCTTCATTTGGCTGGCTCTAATTTATATGATAAAACTGTAAGGATAGCACTTTCCTGCATTCTGTGAGTTCTTTTAGGAAACCGTTGAAACTGCTGGGATAGTGGAAACCCCCAAATTTGTAGCCAGTTGATCAGAAGTGTGAATGGCCTGGGAATCCTGGAGCTTCCAACTGGGGTGTGAGGGGAGGGGGTCTTGTGGAGGATGCACCCTCAGCCTGTGAAGTCTGAGCTAACTCCAGAAGTGCATTGTGGCAGGACTGCATTGCAAAGTGTGCCAATCCTTTAGGCACACAGAGGCGAGGGGAAACAAGGAGTTTGACCATGAGTGACACAGAAAGAGCTCTAACTTTGGAGTCATACAAATGAGGGTGAGAACCCAACTTTGACATGTACTTCCAACAGGATGACAAGCTCCCTGAGCCACAGTCCCCTCCCTGCAGCCCTCCAGCCTCATCATGCCAAGCTGCAGAATGGCTTCTTCATTTAAACCATCAGCAACTGTCTATGACACACTCACTACGCAAAACAGAGCTAGGGGCTCTCGTGCACACACATAGACCCTTGCCCCAAGGAGCTTCTTACATTTTGTAGGTAGGAGGAAAGATATGGTGTAAATGCAGCGGGGGTGGCCAGATTGGGGTAACAGAAGGGTCAGTGCTGAGATTTGAAATGTTCTCACCTGCACTGGCTCTTGCACAAGCACTGCCTTCCTCAGCCTGAATCCTCTTCTCTATTATTCTAATATGTACACAGCTTCTCAGCAAACAGTGGGGGCAGCAAGATCAGCACTCTACCCAGAGCTCCTCAACTGCTACCACTGAGTCAATGCTTTCTCTATTAATAGATCACTTTAAAAAAATGACAGTATACAATGATTACTCACTAGATTGCCATATATGCCATGATTTTTAAAAACTGTCTTAATTTTATCAGTTGCTATTTAGGTAAGCCCAGGACTCTTTTTGCTACAGGAAGACCTTTGCTTCTTCCCACAGGAGGGCTTCCAGGCTCTCTGACTGCCCATGGCTCACAGACTGGTTATTAAGAGTCTTTGAATGCTTTCTGGCAAACATTAAAATGTCTATAGCTTTTCCTCCTGCTTGGCTAACACTGATTTAGTTGCTTTATCAAATAGTGTAAAGACTTCAAACTACCTTTGTCTCTCTCCCTATTCTCTGGCCTTTCTTCCTGTAGGTCAGAAACAAAGAAGCAATGGGACCGGATGGCTTGTCTCTGCACTCTGGATAATCTACTTCCAAAAAGGAAAAGATGGTTGAAGGAATTAATTACTCAACTCACTTTCCTTCTCTTTTATCAGTGCTCATCCATTTATAACTTTCTTCAGTGATCTCTATTGTCTCACTATTTTCTCAGGCTCACCTATTTCTAATAAAATACCTCGCCTTTTTGGCTTTTTTCTTAATAAGCTTCTTAAACATGTTTGATGTCAGTGGCTGGGTTTTTGGAAACAATATGACAGCTGGGTCCCTTACTGTCCTCCACCAGGATTGCTCTCACTCAAAGAGTGGCCCTTGCCTAAGGTCACACCCTTCCTGGGGGCCGTCCATATCCAGTGACTGGTCAACTCAAGGTCATAATACCTATGTCCTTTCATCCTGATTTGGGACAGCTCTTCTGGGCTCCAGGGCTCCATGTGGAATGGGCTGAGGCTTTTGCTCTGGCTGCATCCCAGCCCAACTTTTCCCTCTGTCCTGTCCTGCTTTCTTCCCGCCTACTAGCTATGTGCCTTGGGAGCTCCCATCAACATGCTTCCTTCATGCAAGCCTCCCACCCAGGTCTGCTTCCCAGGAACCCGACCTGGGACAGTGTCCTGCAAACTGCTTCCCAGGCTTAATTCAATTCACCCTCCTTACTCTTTCCAAAGTATTCTTTTTTGTTTGTTTGTTTGTTTGTTTGTTTTAGTAAGATGACTATACTTAACATTTTAATAAATAAACTACACTTAAGCTTTTGTTGAAAAATGTCTTAGGCCAGGAGTGGTGGCTCACACTTGTAATTCCAGCCCTTTGGGAGGCTGAGGCAGGAGGATCACCTGAGGTCAGGAGTTTGAGACTAGCCTGGCCAACATGGTGAAACCCTGCATCTACTAAAAATACAAAAATTAGCCTGGCATGGTGGTGCATGCCTATAATTTCAGCTACTTAGGAGGCTGAGGAAGGAGAACCACTTGAACCCGGGAGGTGGACGTTGCAGTGAGTCAAGATCGCACCACTGCACTTCAGCCTGGGCCACAAGAGCAAAACTCTGTATTAAAAATAAAAACAAGTCTTGCTTAAATTTTATTTAAGAAGGTGTCACTCTGAGGTTGAGGACAAAATCAATGCAGGTGATTCTGGTGGAAAGTCCCTCATTGGTTCCTCATTTTCTGTACAATCAGATAAGACCCAAATTAATGAACACGAGGCATAAACCTCCCTTTGGGGTTTTTTCCCCACACGTTCTTTCCAGTCCCATCCCCTCTGAACCCACAGTGTGCTCCGTGCCTGGTCTCCAAAGTTGCTCTCTTTCTTCCCCCAACACAGCATGCTCTTGCTTTCCTCTGTGCCGAACACATTCAATTCTTCCTGCCTGGGGGACCCCTGGCTTCCCTCTCCCCCTTGTCCTCTCCTCCTGATGAACTCCCAGTTATCCTTTCAGGCCCAGTGAGCACTATGATGGCCCCTGGGAAGCCTTCCCTGACTCCCCGTGATAAGGTTTTTGTTTCTTCCCATGGATTCCAAAAACTTCACACGCCTATCTAGTAAGATACCATTATGGGTTGAACTGTGGCTCCCCAAAAAAGATATGTTGAAGTCTTAACCTCTAGTGCCTTAGCACGGGACTTTATAGGGTCTTTACAGACTCATCAAGTTAAAATGAGGTCATTCGAGTGGGCTGTAATCTAAAATGACTGGTGTCCTTATAAAAAGGGGGAAGTGTGAATGCAGACAGAGACGTGCACACAGGGAGATGATGTAAGATTTGAGTGACGCAGCTGCAGGCCAAGGAGTGTCAAAGACCACTGACGAATCCCCAGCCAGGGAGGGGCAAGGACGGGTTCCCCTGTGGGCTTCAGAGGGAGCACGGTCCTGCTAACACCTTGATCTTGAATTTCTAGCCTCCAGAACTGTGAGACAATACCTTTCTGTGGTTTCACATCACTCTGTTTGTGGTGCTTTGTTGCAGCAGCCCTAGGAGACCAATACAGACATGGACCAATTAGAGCTAAAGCAACTCTCCATGTCTGACCTTGGGGTAGACAGACACAGACAGCTGTTTTACTTTTAACTGGTATATGGTTTTGAGAATTTTAATAAATTTTACTACCTATCTGGACAGTGATTCCCCAATGATATCTCCTGTGGGGGCCCAGGCTTTTGGTTTCCTAAAGGTTCACTGAAAAATCACTGAAATGAGGCAGATTGATTAAAAGGAGAAAAGCCATACAAATTTACTCAATATGCATACACAGGTCCCTTCAGAATGAAGACCCAAAAACAGAGGAGAAACTGTCCATTTTTATGCTTAGGTTTAGCAAACAATGGATAATCATGTAGAAATATGATCGGAGGAGAAGGGTCTGATCTAATGTTAACAGGCTGAGTGGGGAAACCCAGACAGGCCTGTCTGTCTAGATTCTTCTTGGCCTCTCTGAGCAGTGTTCCTTCCTGCTGGGTGCAGGGCAAGCCCTCTCTGGAATCAAGGTCTTATGACCTATAGTCAAACAATGTAGGTCAGATAATTTCTTTATGGCCTGTTTCTACACGGAATATTTTTAGGTTTTATGGCTGGCTTTCTGTTAGGGAAAAGAGGTTCTGGTTTCTGTGACCCACCTCGGGAAGACAATCCTAGTCAATCCTAGTTTCTATGGCGCCTCGGGGGAGAGTGGGGCTGAGAGACAGGGGGCAGGAGAAAGTAACAGAAAAACTTTTGCTGCTGAGGCCTTCATTTGGGGGTATTGTTTTCTGAGCCCCAACAGTTCTCTCTCCTCAAAGAGATTATAGTAAAGATTTAAATGGATTTCCAGCTATTTTTAGATGACAGACTAATATATGTTGGAATGTGATGCTATACTGAGACTGGCTTCAAGGTCAGAACAACTGGCTGCCTTTATGTGGGTTACAGACACATAAGAGCCTAGCACAATGGTAGGTGCAGAGCAGGTGCTCAAAAGACGGTAGCTAGCACTGTGATGGGCAAAGAGGGAAGGATGAACACGGCTCAAGGGTCAAGTCAACCTGAGGAGATGATTAACCCAAGAAGTCTAGAATTAAGACATGAAGATGGGAGCCGGAAATGGAGTCTGGGGTCCTTGGGCCACAGGCACCTCCCCTGACTGGGTGGGAACTGACGCCTGGGAAGACCCACCTCCTGGGAGCAACTGTACAGTAGTGGCTCTAAAGGCTTCCAAAGGCTGAGCCCTGTAGAGAGGTACAGGCAGTTGAAGGAAGCAATCCCTGAAGAAAGGGATCTGAGGCCCTTTGTGAGCTGGAACCAGCACCAGCAACCGGTAGGTAAAGTGCAATCAAGGAGCCTCATAGGATGATCAGGTCATGACCACGCCTGATCCGGCCATGCCAGTGACCCGGGGTGAACAATGCAAAGAAAAACAACTTCCTTCTGCTTGGAGCAAGAGAATCATGAAGGATTTTATGTTCCCAGGGCAAGAGCTAGATAGCAGGCTCTTCCCTTGCACCTTCTGCTATGTGTGAAGACGGGAAGTAGAGCTCTGAGAAGGTAGAAAAAAGGCTGAAAAGGTAACAAATGGCCTTTTCTTTAATCAACTTGAGCAGAATATAAGTGTCTCTGAAAAATAAAAATGTTCTGTTAAAAATGAGACCATTCGGTCAAAAATTCTGATTTACCCATAAACTGTAGAAAGGGCTCTTGATGCCACGCTGAGATTGAGGAGGGATGAAAAACAATAAAGATCAGTTGGGAGAATACCAGGTGGCTTTCGTAGATTTTTCCCCCTCAAAGCCCCCTACTAAAATATCATTTAAAGCAGTTACTATACAGTTCTTTCGGGTGACCTGCAGTGTTTGCCTCAGAGCAGGAGGGGCAGGTGTCACTCCAACATGACAGGTAAAGTTTTATTTTTCGCGTGGGGTCTGGGTTCAGAGCATTCATTGTACCGTAATGCTTCCTAATTCACATCAGTGAATTTCAGCAGGGTCCCACTGGCACTTGGGGCAGGAGGATTCTTTGTTGTATGGGACCGTTCACCCACGGCAAGAGCCCACCCACCAAATCCCAAGCCCCAGCCCCAATCATTGTGAGAATCATGACAATGTGCCAACTATAAAGGGCCCTACACGTTTCCCAATGCTGACTTCCAGGAGGTGTGGAATGGTTCCCGGGGAGAAGTGCTGACTCATATTCAGTGAGCCTCTATTTTCTTCTGCACATACCCCCTAATGACATAATAAAAGCTTTTAAAGGGACAAAGGGTCCACTCATTGCTATATATCTGGGTACACTGGTCTGTGTGTGCCTGAATGGGGGTACCAGCAACAGATATTATGATCTGAACTGATGGTCATAATGGGTCGAATGATGGCCCCCAAAAGATATGTCCAGGTCCTAACCCCAGAATCTGTGAATGTGATCTCATCTGGAAAAAAAATGGGGGGCATTTGCAAAGCCTAGAGCCACCAAAAGCCTGGAGCCACCAAAAGCAGGGAGAGGCAGGGAGAGATCCTCCCCTAGAGGCTTCAGGAGAACTGAGTCCCTGCTGACACCTTGATTTGGGGACTTCTGGCCTCCAGAACTGTGAGAGAATCATTTCTATTGTAAGCCACCAGGTTTGTGATAATTTGCAAAGGCAGCCATAGAAAACCGATACACTGGTTATATACATTCTGAGTTCGCAACACATGTAAGGGATCATTCTAAAAAAAGTGATTGAAGAACAAAATAATACAAGTGAGCATAACTTAACACCCTGAAAGCATTCATTTGGAGATGATAAAAGTCTCTAACAAGGACATTCAGCAATGCAACTACCAGATTAAAAATAGAAACGAAAGCCCAGGCACCTGACTACCAATTTGTGGATGCAATGAATGTGAGCGTGGAGATCCACAGAGGCCCAGAACCTGCGTGTCTGCCTTGTGCTGGCCTCTGTAGGTGTCTGTGTGGGGGTGGGCCGGACTGCAGAGCACACACAGGAAACAGGGAGGGGGTGCAGAAGCAGGAGGTCCTTGTGAATATACCTTTTTAAATATCGTGGCACTGGGTTGTGGTTTCCTGGTTGAACCCTTTCCTTTTTTTCAGGGACTGTTTTCATGCATGGGAGACTAGCCTTGTGTGCTTCCATTTATTCTCTCTAGGGTAGTCTTTGTTTCAAAAATGGCAACTTAGCAGGACAAGTAACCTCCTCCTCCCTACCTCTTGCACTGAGACCTTGGGCCCTACTCTAGCAGCATCTGAAGGAGGGTGACAGATATTGTTCCAGATACAGAGAACCTGAGCCAATGGACTGTGGGCCAGAGACTGCTCTTCCAGGCACAGGGAACTGCCGGCCTGTGTCCCGGTCATCTTGAGCTGCTCTAACAAATCACCCTGACTGGGTGCCTTAAACAACAAGCATTTATGTCTAAATAGCTCTGGAGCTGGGAGTCTAAGATCAAGGTACAGCAGATTTGGTTCCTGGTGCAAGCTTCCTCATTTACAGAGGAAAGCCTTCTCCTTGTGTCCTCACATGGCTGAGAGACAGACAGACAGACAGACAGAGAGAGAGAGAGAGAAAGAGGAACCTAGCCTCTTCCTCTCTTTTAAGGACACTAATCCCATTATAGGGCCCCCACTCTCATGACCTCACCTAAGCCCAATTACCTTCCAATACCCCGACCTTCAAATACCATTACATTGGGGGTTAGGGCATCGACATATGGATTTGGGGATGAGGGGACATAAACATCCAGTCCATAACACCCTGTGCACCCTGTGTCTGGTTGAGTAACAATAGATTAAACTCAAAACTAACTGGGATAAGTGTGTGATGGGTGTAGGGAGCAAAGGGCAAAGTCAATGGGTTCTGACATCTGCAGTCTGCCTCTGGGGATTTCTGGAAAGGAATGTATGATCACTGAATGCACGCGGGTGGTGGTGAGGACAGGCACGTGTAGACCAGGCTGCATTTGGAACTGGACAGCTCTCCTCATGCACCAGACAAGCAACGCCCAAGGACACCCCTGCAACCTGGAGTCCCTGCTGCGGGCGGGAGGGATGCATCCAGACTGGGTGGGAAGGGCACAGGACAGCTGCAGCCTCTGCCCTTCCTGGGGATGTGAATGTGAATTCTGAGTGGGGTGATACTTCAGGACAAAACAAGGATGAATCTTGAACCCAGGTTTCCAGCTTGGTAGAAACTGGCTGAGGGAGAAGGTTTTGGATGTAGGACCCCATCGGCACCTCTGAGCAACACCATACCCCAGATGAATATCTCTTCTTCTGCTTAATGCCTTCCTGGGTGAGAAAACATGGTCTCGTGACAGGAAGAGATGAGCACATGAAGAGAGTGGATCAACTAGAGGAAGCTGGAGGGAGAAAACACCACGAGCCAGCAGGTCAGTGTGCCAGGCAGGGAGAGGAGAGAGCAGAGCCATGTCATTATCATGTCATTATCACCCATATCATGATACATTTGAGACTGGCAGGGGCACTGCAGATAGTCATCCCTGGACAATGTAAGGAAACTGGGGCTGAGACAAATCAGGACATATGACTTGAGAAGAAGAGAGAGCAGAGGGAAAGGAAGGAGAGACAGAGAGAGAGAGAGGAAGAAGAGACGTAGGAGGAAGAGGAGACAGAGAAGGAGAAGGAAAAAGAGGATGAGGACAAGAAGAAGAAAAGGAAGAAAGAACGAAGGGAGAAAGAAGAAAAAAGAAAGAGAGAAGAAAGAAGAACAAAGAAGAAAGAAGAAAAAGAGAAGGAGGAGGAGCAGCAGCAGCAGCAGCAGTGACAGCCAAAGAGAGCCGCCCTGTGTGGGCACGTCTGGGTGCTGCTCTGCCAGTTCTTTTCAGAGTGTCATCTTACCCCTTTTCCCAGACAAGCAAATTAGCACGTTAGAGAAAAATATAATGATATGAGCCTCTGTTTGCTCCAGAAATTCAGAGTTCCTAAACAAACACAATTTCCTATAAATATCAAACAAAAAGGAAATAGAAAATCCAGAAGAGCAAAATCAATTTGTCATTGTTCTCTGCAACACCTGCCTAATTTCTTTTAGGTCCTAGGCACAGGGGCCAGCGCTTATTCACAAAACCTTTTATAACATGGAGAAATCACCATGAAGCTACTACATCTGCAGGAAAAAAAAAAAAAAAAAGTAGAGAATAAAGACCAAAGCATGAAATCAGCAAATATGCATGGAGTAACTATGTTTTGGAAATGTGTTGCCATGTGGATTGTGTCAGGGCGATTTGCGACTGCTTCCATTTGATCAGACACTGCTATGTGGGGGTGTCAGGATCTCAGGAGCGTTCTTGGGGAAGGACATGTGCTTGGCAAATTTGAAAGGGCTGGCAGCATTCTGAGTACTGGGAAAATGAGGAGAGGAAGATACAAGGTTGGAAGTAGAAAAATCCATCAAAGGATAAAGCCAAGCTAGGAAAGGAGACCGCAAAAAGAAGTCAGGAAGCAGAGAGAAGGGCTGCTCCAGGAGAGTCCCAGACAAGGAAGTTGGGCTTGGACTCCCACCTGGACACTGTATCCCCAAACAGGCACTGCACAGCAAAGCTATTCCTCTGCATATAAATCCAGTCCCACTCTCACAACCTATGAGTGACATAAGATTGTGCTTTTTAAAGATAACTTGGGATACATAATGGAAAATACACTGGAGAAAGGCAAGAATGGATGTGGGGAGATGTTATGTGGCTATTACAGTGAATCAAATGAGAGATGACAGTAGCTTAAATTAAGGTTGTAGCCATGGAGATGATGATGGTGACCTGTTCTCACAAGACCTATGGTTTCCTGTAGGACCATGTGCTTCAGATTGAGAAGGTTCATTCATTAGTGTGAGTCCATGTCAGTCTCACTCTTGGCCAGGAAGCCCTATGAAAGCAGGGAGAGCAATTTGTTTTGGGATATGCTAATATCCTAGGCCATACCAGCATAGTGCCAGGCACATGGGAGGATCTAACAAACATTTGTGGAGTGGACGATGGAGTAATTCAGAACCCTTTCCTGAATGATCTCATTCATAGCCATGCTTCAACCACCAGATGGTTGGATTGACCTCACTCAAATGTCTATGACCAACCTGGTTCCCTCCTCCAGAATTACGTATCCAAGGATCTACTTAGCATTTCCATGTGAAGATGTTAATGTGTCTCAATTGTACTCCACAGGGCCAAAACTGGGCATGTGAACTCCTCACTCTCCAGTGGATTTCTCCTCCAGTGTTTTTCATCTTAGGGAACGGGACCCTGGCCACCCAGACCAGGGCTGCCATTCTTCACACCTCCCTCTTCCTCATTTGTGAATCTCCTGTCATCACAAAAGCCTTTCATCTCCTCAATTCTGTGGATTATAATCACTTCTCTCCATTGATCACAGTGGTTAAGAGTGCAGGCTGTGGAAGTGCATCGTTTAGGTTTAAAAATAGGCTTCACCCCTTACTGTCAATTTGCTTAAATCCTCTGTGCTTAGTTTCCTTATATATGAAGTGGAAATAATAATAGTTTGGTCTTTATTGGGTTCTTTTGAGAAGTCAATATGATGGTGCATATTATTGCTTTCCAAAGTGCTAGCTGCCATCAGCACTACTGCCATCATCATCACTAACATCACCACTACTGTTACCGTCATCATCATCATCATCGTCACCACCATCACCATCACTATCTCCATGGCTATAATCTTAACTTAAGCTACTGTCATCTCTCATTTGATTCACTGTAATAGCCACGTAATATTTCCCCACATCCATTCCTGCCTTCCTCCAATGCATTTTCCATTATGTAACCCAAGTGGTCTTTAAAAAGCACAATTTCATGTCACCCATAGGTTTAAATTATATCAGTGGCTTCCCACAAGAGATGGAATAAAAACCAAAATGGTTAACATGGTTTAAATAGCCAAACTTAAGCAATCCTTAGTCTCAAACCCGCTATGTGCCTTCCCACTTCAGGACCTTTACACATGCTGTTCCCTCTGCAGTGAACACTGTTCCTTTAGCCTTCCCTTCTTTCTTTTCCTTCTTGGTCAAAACCTCTCTTAAATGTTACTTATACTCACTGTCTCCACTATAATTCATTGCACAATGTGTTCTGCCTCCATCTCTCCACTAAAATTGCCCAAACAAAGATGATTCCTGGCACCTGCTGCTAAAGCCATGCACTTATTTCTAACCTTATCTGCTGTCCTTTCTGAGCATCTGACACTACCAGTCACTATTTCCTTAAAGCCCCCTCTGCCTCGGGCTCCTCAGATTCTGTCCTCCTGGTTCTCTTGCTCCTTCTTTGACTGATTCTTGTTTTTCCTTCATTTGCTGCTCTTTATCAGCCTTTTAGAAGTTGATTTCCCCAGGTTTCCCACCTGGATCTCTTTATTTTTTGAGATGGAGTCTCACATTGTCGCCTGGGCTGGAGTGCAGTGGCACAATCTTGGTTCACTGCAACCTCCGCCTCCCAGGTTCAAGTGATTGTCTTGCCTCGGCCTCCTGAGTAGCTGGGATTACAGGTGCGTGCCACCACACCCAGCTAATTTTTTGTATTTTTAGTAGAGATGGGGTTTCACTATGTTGGCCAGGCTGGTCTTGAATGCCTGACCTCATGCTGGATCTGTTTTTCTTCTGTTACACTCATTCCTTGTGGGTGATCCTACCCATTTGCGTGACATCAATTGCATAATGACACCCAAATTTGTCTCTAGATTCTTTCTCCCTCCTGAGCTCCAGACCCACGTTCCTCCATGGGGGTGTTTCATAAACACTTTAAACACAACACATGTAAAGTTGAAATCTCAGAACGCCCTCCCTTTCTCTGTTTGGATTTCAATGAATGGTACCAACACCCATTCAGTCGCCCAAGCAAAAACTTGAGTCATCCTTCTCTCCTTCCTTTCTTTCCCTCCCTATATCTAGTTAATCATCAAATTCTATTGACTCTGCCTCCTTGGATATACTCAATTATGTTGGTTTATCTCTATTCCCAATGCCATTCCCTTAGTCCAAGTCCTCATCATTTTGCTTTTGCAGTATGACCACAGCCTCCTAACCCATCTCCCATTCACTAGTCCTTTTTTTAATTTTTTTATTTTTTTTATTTTTTTTTATTATTATTATTTTTTAAATCTAGTCCTCTTTTCTCTGCTGTCAGAGTTTAGGGGGAAAAGTTCCCTAAATGATTGTCCAGAGAGCTAGTGGTTTAAAAGAAGGGTTTTTTTTTTAGGCAAATAAGAAATTGTTTATTTAAGAAAATATCACCTCTGTGGCCGTTCTTAGTGATTTATCAGGCATATTAGCCTATTTAAGGTTCTGAGAAGTCTTACTGCAAAAGAATCTGTTCAGAATTGTTTAACCAAACATTTCCCAATCTTTTTGACCACACATTCACTTCCTGAGGGCACACTTCTTAACATCTTGCAGAACACCATGTTGCTGTTTTAAAACACAAATCTGATCATATTATTTCTTTATTTGAACATAAGATAAATACCTGGATAGACACCAAAAGAAGACAATTTGTACTTTCTTCTCTGGGCAATTAGAGGCCTTTGGAGATTCCTCAGCTGGGTAATAACCTAATACCCACACAATCAATAGCCTCCAGTTATGGACACTGCTATGTGCTTTGTGCTTCTCCTCCATCATCTCCAGTCTTTACAGCGTGATCCCTGGGTGAAGAGACTGAAGCCTAGATCAGTTAATCATTAGGTCCCAGGCCACACAACCAGTAAGGATGGAGCAGGACTTGGCTAGAAGTCTAGGTACGGCTTTAAAGCCTCAGCTGTTTGCAATAAGCAGGTGACATTTTGCCTGCAGGAGACACTGGAAGCAGGCAAAATCAGAAGGCTTGGATATATTCCTAGAAGTCAGTCACTTCTGTTCTCCACCTCTGTTCCCCACCAACCCCAGATAACGCCTCAAGCCATTCTTCATTTTTTTTTTTTTTTTTTTTTGTTGAGACGGAGTCTCGCTCTGTCGCCCAGGCTGGAGTGCAGTGGCCGGATCTCAGCTCACTGCAAGCTCCGCCTCCCGGGTTGACGCCATTCTCCTGCCTCAGTCTCCCGAGTAGCTGGGACTACAGGTGCCCGCCACCTCACCCAGCTAGTTTTTTTGTATTTTTTAGTAGAGACGGGGTTTCACCGTGTTAGCCAGGATGGTCTCGATCTCCTGACATCGTGATCCGCCCGTCTCGGCCTCCCAAAGTGCTGGGATTACAGGCTTGAGCCACCACGCCCGGCCCAAGCCATTCTTCTTAAGCCTGGGTCTCATTGCTTTCTCCATAGGCCCGTTGTGTACTTTCATCCGTTAAACACTCAGCAGGGTATATCATACAATTCCAGGAACATCTTGCCCCTGCTTAAAAATATGTGTTCTTCCCTAATGCCTGTCCATTTCCAGATTTCTCTGCCTGATATTCTAGGCCCTTCATTCTCTGCTGTCAACTTTCCTTTTTGATCTTGACTTTAGATACTTTTCTAAATATAATCCATACTCCAGTCAAACTGAACTACTTACTGTTCAGAGGCCTCCCTGCCTTTTGACATGCTGTTCTGTCCTCTTGGAAAGTCTCTTCCTGTCCCCAGTGTCACTGCTTTAAATCCTACCTCTTTTTCAGGACCTTTTCACTGCTGACTCCATGGAACCTGTCCTAATCTGAACTAACCAGCTGCTCTCTGTTTTTCAGCACAAAATAACAATGAGGTGCTCCTCCCTAAACTTGGAAATCAGGTTAACTTCTGAAAATTAAACTAGTAAAATTCACAGTGGATGGCATCAGCTCTTTGCAAAAATGATATACCCAAAGGAAGACTCACGAAGTGGATAAAGAGATGGGAAAACATCCTCCTGGAGGAAGATGACCAGGGCTTACTCTCAGGACACAATTGTGCCTCTATATCAGAAACCATAAGATGAGCAAACAAGGCCCTAATCGAATCAGTTACAGGAAACAGAGAGAGCCAATCAAATCATAATCAATGGTGATAACTGGCCATGACAGTGATGTAATCAATTACACTGTGCTCTGGTGTGTGGAAGCACAGCGTGTGCTATAGCAGATGGAAGGCAGCCAGGATGATGTGGCCAGGGCACAGCAGCACTAACCAAAGGAAACATTCATGGAGTTTAGGGACACTGGCTTTCAGGACATGGGAAGGGTTGGCTATGAGCTGGAGATGGCTCATCCCATGTCTTCAGACCTGATTAGCTTTCCCAAAAGTTCCTGCTTCCATTATTCAAATTACTCACTAAGCAACCTTCCCAGAACCAATCTGGCTTTCCCTCCCATCATCAGAAAGGGGTGTGCTGGGCAGCGGAAAGGTATGTCTTCAGTGTATCTACTCATGGGAATGCTGGGAAGATTTAATGGAATAATGTGTATAGAGGGATTGGCCCAGGCTCCACATAGCAATTGTTCAATAAATGTAGGTGACTGAAATTAGTTCAGCACGTTGGAACTCTGCTTATGATGACAATCTCATATACATTTGGTTAAGGTGAATTGGCATCCTGGTGTCCAGGTGCCCTGATGAAGGTGGATACCTGGACCTGCAAAACAGATGTTGTGATTCTGAGTAGCAGTGAGCAAAAGGATGTGTTGCCAGGTAGGGCTTGTTAACCCTCCACCTGGCCCAAAGCACCTCTACTTCATTATCATCCTCTAAATGCCCCACCAGCGCCTTCCTCTACATGCACAGCACACAAGTCTTATACCAGTTTTGTTCTATTTTTAATGCAATCACTTGTGTATCTCTAATTCCTATTTCATCAGAGTGTAAACTGTTTGAGGATAGGAGATTTTAAGTCCCTTGCAGAGCTTCAAGTATCATAAATATTTAATAAGTTGAAATGAATTGAATCAGAGGCCAAACAAATGATCTGGGGTTCAAGCAAAGTCTACAACATGTGTTTCCCAGGCTCCTAGAGAAGTAGTATGCGCACATCTGGAGAGAAGGCCTGGTGATGCAGGCTGAGCACATGTCTCTGATGCCACCTCACCTGTTCCACCCAGGGAGAGCTGCAAGGCTGCAGGAGAGCTGCTCAGCTGCCCAGGAAGAAGACAGAGGGACAGACAGATGGACAGAGCAGATGCCTTCACACTTACCCGGATCTCCGTCTGGACAGTGCATTTGACCAGTTTGAAGTTCTTCCCAGGATTGAAGCTGTTGCTATAGAAGCAGACCTTCAGGATACGCACGTCTTCCTTTTCCACATCTACTGGTACCACCACCATGGGCTCTGCGGGGCCTTCAGGCCGGCGTAATGTGCCCCACTTTACTCGGCTCAGGGGCTCGGACACCCCAGACATCCTCTCAGACAGCAGCTAAGACCAGCACATCGCAGTCCTGCAGAGACAGCAGAGGGTCAGCCCTGAAAGAGCCCCACACAGGCCCACACAGCTCATGCCCCAGGGACAGCACCCACCAAGCTCCAAGACAGACACAAATGCTATATATTATCCCATTCCCAAAAGCTCCCCTGCAAGGCACTTGGCTCTCTTGACTGGGAAAGCTGCAGGTATGAAATCCAGACTTGGGGCTCCCAGGGGTATGAGCTCTGTCTCCTGGAAGCCCCTCTCTCCGACCCATTCCTCCCTCCACCCTGGCACCCAGGCAAGGGGCCCACCCTTAGCAAAGGCAGCTGTGAGAGGAGGCGGTCACAGCTTGGTTCCAAGGCACAGCTGAACAGAAAAAGCAAAGAGCGAGACAGTAGAAAATAGCAGGAGAGGAACAGGGATAAGAGGGAAAATCTGAGAAGAAACAGAACTGGAGAACAAATGGCCCCAACGGAACAGGAATGGAGAAGGCAGGAAAGGGCCCAGGTGGAGGGCCAGGCTGTCAACTGATGCTGTCTGTCCCCATCCTCAGCTGCCAGCAAAAACTTTCAGGGTGGGAAGGCCTCCGTCCGACAGGAGCTCATCACATAGACATCACTCATCACACGCAGGAGGATTCAAGAGGAACAGTGCTCTGCCCAGCAGCCCCACAGGGAAGAGCATTCTGCACGTGGGAGGGAGCTGAGCTGGGACCCTAGAAAACCCAGCCCAGTTCTGCTGACAGCCTGGGTTGACACAGATGTAGATGATAAGAATCCTAGGAATCTGCAGTTCACCTTGAATCTCAGCAACATTGGTCCCGGCCTCTGGATCCAACACGACTCAGTAGAGTAGGGTTTATCTCCCACTGATCTAAAGCAGGGAATGCCCAAAGGAAGAAGTGGATGGGTTCTAGATGGATGGCATCAGCCTTGGCTCCACATCATCACTTGGGATGCTTTCAGAACCCTAAACCAAGCCCTATCCTCAGAGACTGCTGTCAAACTGGTCTGGGCTGAGCATTGACATACTCATTCCCTAGGATTTTTCTAACGTTTGGCCTGGGTTGGAAACCACTGTTCTACAATGAGCTTAGCTCTTATCCTGAAACCCCTTCTTAAAGAAAAATATCTCCTTTCTAAGAAGAGACTGTGATTTTAGAGGGAGGGAAATTCCTTGACCAGGAGTTGGGGGTAAAATGATGGAGTTGGCAATGTTACAACACCAATGTGGAGTCATATATTTGAAAAGTGGAATCATAGCCTATGTTTATTTATTCACACTGTGCTGGACAATAGAAAAGAAAGATTTAGATGGCCATTAGCTTCGAAAAGCCATTCCTTTTTTAAAAAGTGAATGTGTATTATGAAGATGCAAAAGAGAGGCAAGGATGAGAGAAGGAGCTGGGCATGTCCTTCAGGTCAGGGGCAGGCAGACAACATGCAGCACCAAGCTCAGAGTCCACAAGGGCAGCAAAACATGGCATGAGACCTATGGAGAGAAGAATATGCAATCTGCTTTAAGATATATATATATTCTTATCTAAAAGATATGTATGTTCTAGAAGTAACTGTCTATTCTAGAGGTATCCATACCATTTTCCAACAAACATCTGCTGGACGTGTCCTGCATGCCAATACTCTGTTATGTAGTGAAGATGTATCCCAGATCCCCTGACCTTCAACAAGGAATCCAGGGGGAAGTCGTTTGAGAGGTAACCCCAGGAAACATCAGAGAAATGACAGGGAGGGGAAAACAGCTAAAAAGAGTGATCAAGTGAGTTATCACTTGGACAACCACAGTTTAATCCTGCTGGGAACTCTAGGAGCCAGGACAGAATGTACCCCACCCAGAGAGGGAGGGATCTGGGGTATTTATACACGACCCTTACAGTCATTGTTCCAGCACATCCAGTCAGTTCTGCACAAGGGAGAGCTGAGAAAGTCCTCAGGCACAGAGGTGCAGAGCTGGTGGCAGGCGGGTAGAAGAGAGGATTGTACTGAAATGGCAGGGCGCAGGGGACACAGGAGGGAACAGTGGCAGCCCTGTTACAGGGTATGAAGATGAGATAAGCAGGTCTTTCCCTAAAGAGCACACACTCTAGTCAGAGAGACAACAGGCAAATACACTCACATAGCACAATATGGCATATCTAATAATGTTTCAGGCAATGGTGGACCGCATATACGATGGTGGTCCCCGAAGAGTGGAACGGAGCTGAAAAATTCCTCTCACCTAGTGACATCATAACTGTGGTAAGGTCACAGAGCAATGCATGACTCATGTGTTTGTGGTGACGCTGGCATAAACAAACCCACCACACTGCCAGGAATAGAGAAGTCTGGCACACACAATTATGGGTGGTACATAATACTTGATAATGATAATAAAGATTATGTGACTGGTTTATGTACTTACTCTACTATACTTTTTATCATTATTTTAGAGTCTACTCCTTCTACTTATAAGAAAAAGTTAACTGTAAAACAGCCTCAGCCAGGTCCTTCAGGAGGTATCCAGAAGAAGACATTACTCTCACAGGCAATGACAGCTCCATGCCTGTTACTGCCCCTGAAGAGCTTCCAGTGAGATGAGATGCAGAGGTGGAAGATAGTGATATTGATGGTCCTGATCTTGTGTAGGATTATGTTAATGTGTGCACTTGTGTCTTCATTTTTAACAAAAAAGTTTAAAAAGTAAAAAAATAAAAAATTTAAAACTTTAGAAATGGAAAGCTTATAGAATAAAGATATAAAGAAAGAAAATATTTCTGTACAGTTGTACAATGCACATGTGTTTTAAGCTAAGTATTTTTACAAAAGAGCCAACAAGCTTTAAAAAAAGTTTATAAAGTAAAAACATTACAGTAAGCTAAGGTTATTCTATTACTGAAGAAATACAATTTAAAAAAATAAATTTAGTGTAGCCTAAGTACACCATGTTTATAAAGTCTATGGTAGTGTATAGCAATGTCCTGGGCCTTCACATTCACTCACACTCACTCGCAGATTCCAAGAGCAACTTTCAATCCTGCAAGCTCCATTCATTGTAAGTACCTTAGACAGGTGAACCATTTTTTATCTTTTATACTGTATTTTTACTGTACCTTTTCTATGTTTAGATACATAAATACCTACCATTGTGTTACAATTGCCTACAGCATTCAATACAGTAACTTGCTGCACAGGGTTGTAGGAGCCATGCACTATACCATATAGTCTAGGCCGTACCATCTAGGTTTGTGTAAGTAAACCAGAGAAATGATGATAGGGAAGGGAAAACAGTCAAAAAGAGTGATCAAGTAAGTGATCACTTGGTTAACTGCCATTTAACCCTGCTGGGAACTCTAGGAGCCAGGACAGAATGTACCCCACCCAGAGAGTGAGGGATCTGGGGTATTTATACCCTCCATTGTGTTACAGTTACCTGCAGTATTCGGTACAGTAATCTGCTGTACAGGTCTGTAGGAGCAATAGGTGATACTATATAGTCCAGGTGTGTAGTAGGCTGTAGCATCTAGGTTTCTGTAAGTACTCTGATGTTCACACAACTGCCTAATGATGCATTTCTGAGAATGTATCCTCATCCTTAAGTGACAGGTGACTGCACATGCAGCTATGGAGGCACCACACATGCAGCAGGTCCCAGCTTCAGGATCTACTGTATCTAGTGAGCCTATGGCCCTGAGGACCCTGGACATCTTTGGTGATCATGATGTGTCCACACAGGTTCATGGACTGTGACAAATGCTCCACTCTGGGGGGGTGTGGGATGTTGATAGTAGGGGAAGCGGTGCCTGTGTCAGGGCAGGGTGCATGTGGGAACTCTCTGCACTTTCGACTCAATTTTTCTGTAAACCAAAAACTTCTCTAAAAAGAAAGTCTATTAAGAAAAAAATGTAGCAATGAGAAACCACAGCCTGATAGTTGTCCTCCTATCCCCTAGCCTGGCTGGGCAGGGTCTAGCCCACTCAGGAGCCAACTCCCATATTAGTCCCAACCAAAGAGAAAGATTCACACTGTACATCAGACCCAGTGCAGCCCACCCAGACACCATTATCAGCGTGCTTGGAGGACCCTGGTGTCTTATCTTCATCAGACTCCCTTGGCCCCTGGTTCAAGAGCCACCAACTGCAGTCACCAACATAGCTCAAGGAGAAATATTTCAGCAAAGTCATTTCTGTCACCCAGAATCTACCTCTACCTTCAGCCTGATGCAAGTTCCTCAGTTCTCCCTTTAGCCCTTTGCAGCAGAAACTTCTGATGTGGATGCTCATTCCAAAAGTAATTGCAATTTAAAAACCTATAAAGAAACACAAGTGCTTTGTGCAACAATCCTGGGAGGTGGGCAGAAGTGAAGATGATCATTTTACAGATGGTAACACACTCAAAAAGGTCTAAGCCAATTTGGTCAAGGATTCATGCCTGCTAAGTAGCAAACTTAGATCCCACAACAGGTTTGAATCCCAATTTCTCCCACTTCCTCAGCTGCCCTGGAGGAAGGTGGAATCCCCTAAAGGCGGCACAAACTCCATGAAAGATAAAGGTGACAATTAGCATCGAATATCCCTGGTCAGTGAAGAATCCTGAACCCCTCCTGGCTTAGAGATAATCACCCTTCTTGTGCCAGGACTTTGTCTTGAGAGGTCCTGGATGGACTCAACACTAGAACATAGGTTTGATCAAAAGCCTCAGGCCCAGGTAGGTGGTGCCCATGTCTCTATTGACACATGGCAACTTCCTCAAGTGCACACAAAACTCTGATCTGTAGACACAGATCTGTAATGAACACTCAAAACTATTTGAAGCAAAGTAAATGAATGGTTCCATGAAAGGAAGGCATCCGCCACCCCTCTTCAGGGTCTTGGGAGAACATAGCTCTCAATTCCATGCCATCTTCCCTCATGCTCACCCTGCCTGTGTTCTGCTCCCAGCTCATTTTCTGACTGGCTCTAAAATCTTGTGCAAGTAACTTTACCTCTCCTGGCCTCATTTTCCTCCCCTATAAAGTAGGGTAATGCTGCCTACCCTGTTTTCCTCATAGAAGGGTGGTGAGGATGAAGTGAGAAAACAGAAGTGAGAGTTCATCGTAAACAATAAAGCGGGACACCAGTGAAAGGCTCTATCATCATGACTATTTTCACTTGTCTTTTTTCCAAAATCTTGTCTGATGACCTGTATTCCCTGTATCTTGCTCCTCCTGTCAGTAGTGCTCCAGAAAAAAAAAAAAAAAAAAAAGCTCTACTTTGCAGAACTTGCCAATTTTTGTAGTGTAAACATTCCCACTGTGACTGACCTTCAGGTACCAACGCACATCACTGCTGAATGCTGAGTTAGGAAGAGATGACAACAATCTGCTGACTCCACCTCCTCTTCTTGATGACAGAACTTGTTCACGCCTCTAAATATTGTCTGATTATTTGAACTACTCGTCAATAGTGTATCTCTGGCCTTTAATGATCACAAAATCCTCTGATGCTCAACTCAAGAGCCAAAAACTGCCCCTTTCTCCAGACCTCCTTCCTGGCTCTCCAAGCCCTGGCATTCCATCCTCCCTGCTTCCTGGTCTGCCCCAGACCCTCAGAGCAGAGTCAGAGGAGACTACATCCCATGGCACTAGTGAAAACCCTGGCTCTGAGCCATCCTGGGCTTCGGTTTGCCTCCTGGCCCCCAAATCTGCCACAATCAAAGTCAAAGAATAACAAACACAAGGAAATGGGCTCAAATTAAAACAGGAAAAGTTCTGATTGGCTGTAAGAACTTCTTGGCCAAAATCTGCAAAGGGTACTATAGGAGGATGGACAGTCTCTGAGTTCTTAAGATCTTCAGGAAGAAAATAAATTATGCTCTTCCTGAATGGCAAGACATTGACCTGCCTGCAGGAGGGGGAACTGAAGCAGCATTTCAGTCCCTTCCAGATGCACCAGGCTGTAACTGTACCTAGGACTGTGCTTCTGGCACAGGGGAGATGCTAGGGTTACAGGAATAAATATCACAGGATAACTTAACTCTGGCCCTTGAAGACATCGTAGGGTAATGTTACACACGTTATGTTCAATAAATAGCTTAGCCTCTTGGGGAGGCAGACACCAAAGGGGATGCTGGGAGTCCCAAATGTAAAATGCATGGTCTTGAGGACTGAAAGTTCTGTTCCTGGCCAGGTGTGGTGGCTCACGACTGTAATCCTAGCACTGTGGGAGGTTGAGGCAGGCAGATCACCTGAAGTCAGGAGTTCAAGACCAGTCTGACCGACATGGTGAAACCTCATCTCTCCTAAAAGTACAAAAATTAGCTGCGTGTGGTGACGCGTGCCTGTAATCCCAGGTACTTGGGAGGCTGAGACAAAAGAATCCCTTGAACCCAGGAGATGGAGGTTGCAGTGAGCCGAGATTGCACCGTTGTACTCCAGCCTGGGGGAAAAGAGTGAAACTCCACCTCAAGAAGGAAAAAAAACAGTTATATTCCTGATTTGAGAGAGTGTGGAAAGGGGACCATTGGTCAGAAAGGGTGTATGATCTCAGGGAGAAGGCACATACATCTAACTCATTCAAACCTGGATTTAAACCACTTTCTTCGGGGCTGGCAAACCACACAACTGGGCCATTACTCGAGTGTGGCAACATGGCAGCCTTAAGTCTCTGCCATGGACCTGTTGTGTGATTCGGACAAGACAATCTCTGCAGGCCTCAGTTTCCTTCATTGGGGCATGAGGTTACTATTACTTATCCTGCAGAATTTTCTGGAGGATCAGAGGTTACTTCTGTAAACTCCTTGGAACATTCATTTTTTAAGTGTCTGTGACTTGGCAGAAGAAAGAATTGGAAATATAATACTAAGACCCACTTTTTAATTTTGAAATTTAATTTTAATTATTATTATTTTTTAGAGATAGGGGCTTGCTCTGTTGTTCAGGCTGGAGTGCAGGGATGTGATCATAGCTCACTACAGCCTCAAACTCCTGGACTCAGGTGATCCTCCTGCCTCGGCCTCCCAAGTAGCTGGGACTACAGGTACATGCCACCATGCCTAGTTCAATTTTTTATTTTTATTTTGGATAGAGATAGGGTTTCTCTGTGTTGCCCAGGCTGGTCTTGAACTCCTGGCCTCAAGTGATCTTTCCTCCTCAACCTCCCAAAGTGCTGGGATTACAGGTATGAGCCACCATGCCTGGCCTTTAAACCTTACTTTTAAAAAGTCTAAACTGACCTCCTAAGTGCAGGATCAGGTGGCTGTGGCACCTGATCTCTACCTCCTACCTCTAGCCCCTTCTACCTCCAGTGCTCGGTGTACCAAGGCTGCCTTTTCACCGAGCCCCACCTTCCTCCATGCACCTGCCCCACCTCCACAGATCACACTTCCCTTTCCTCTGCTCCTGCACAGCCCCATTGCCTGTCCTCAGAGCACCACAGGCGCCTGTCCGTGGAAGGAAGCCTCCCGGGAGACAGCCAAGCACAGCCCTTTGGATCTAGTAGAAGTCAGAATGTCACGAGACACACTCCGCCTTTCCACTCCGCCTCTGAGTCACTTCCCTTTGCTGTTTCCACATCAACAAGATGGAGAACACAGCCCTTTCCTATCCCAAAGGCCTGCTGAGTGCAGGCACTTAACTAATTGCAACGACCTTGCAGTCTCAGGGAACTGGTCCTAGGTTTCTGGGCAAGGCTGGGCCCTGCTGGCTCCTCATAGCGCCCCCTCCGCAGCTGGAGCCCTCTTAGCCCTCAGTTCCCGCAGGGCCAGCATTCTGCCTGCTCCAGGGCCCTCCAGTCCAGCATTTGCTAAATCACCTCCCTCCTCTCCAAGACTTTCTCCTATAACCTTGCGAAAGAGAGAACCAGAAAGGTTGTGATTATTGCCAGCTATAATTGAATGTAATTCAAAAAGCATTTGTTAAAACTTTACCACATTTTCAGCTCCCCACCCCCGCACCCATTACCCACCGGGAGTCCCTCTGTTGCCAGCTCCTGCCAGCCCAGAGGCCAGCTGACTTGGGGGGTCTTGCAGGGCAGGAGGGGAGCAACAGGGATGCATTACCCTATGCTTTCTTGCTAAGGGAACCTCTTCTCCCCTCAAAGCCTTTGATCCCTGCAGCTAGCCAGATTTTTCTTATCTCCTATTTGACTTCTGGGCTCCACTCTTCTCTCAGTTCTTCAAAAATCATACTCATCTTGCTCCTTATTGGCCAGGTCATGAATGCCTTTTGGTGGAGTGTCTTCTTGTCTTCCCTCCTGTCTTCCTTCTTTTCTTCCCTCCCTCCCTCCTTTCTTCTTTCCTTCCTTCCCTCCTCTCTCTGCCTTCCTATGTTTCAGGGGCCATAACGGACCTGTAGCTATGAAGATAAACAGAAGAGGGAAGAAGGTCCCCATCTATTAGATCATAATCCAGTAAAAAGAAAAAAGGTAAAACAGAACAAAACACACAAAAACAGCCACAGCCTGCTACAGTCTCTAATAGAAATCTAAGCATGGGACCAGAGGATCACAGAAGAGAACCTGCCTACTGGGCCTCAGGATCTTAGGAAAAAGTGACCCAGAAAGATCAGGACACCCCATGACATGCTGCCTATAGGGCTGGTGAAGAGGGTGGGCGAGGGGTCATTGGGAAATGAGACCAGAAGGTGGCCATCTGCTAAGAAGTTTTTGAACATCATCCATGGAAAAGCAGATTTTCATTTTAAAAATATAAATATGGCACAACGATACAGCACAGGTGTGAGCTGGGAGGCTGCAGGGGCAGCGAGAATAAGTGCCTGGTGTGTGTTTGGCCACTGGCAATCCAAGAGAAGGATGCCTTGATTTGTGGCACTTGCCAATTTCTCTGGTGTAAATACTTCCACTGTGGTTGATTCCAAGCCACCAGCATGATGGTACTGAAAGGGGAGTTGGGGAGAAATGGATGCCATTGGCTTGTGAGAGTTGGTTCCAGCACACCACTGCCTGAACAGTGACAGACTCTAGGCAAAGAGGGCAGATCTCAGGGTCCCTGGCCTCAAGCCACCTCTGACCCTTGATGTCCCACTTGTTGCCTGTAGTGGTTGCACCACCCAGCACTTCAAGATAACAATGTACAAGGTGCATGGAGGCATAACATCTTACCATGTACCCCTTCCTCCCAAGAGCTTCTTTTCTCTTACTCTCCAGTCCTCTGAAAGTTGTTATTTTCAAAACCACACTCTTTGTCATCTTTAATCTCAAACTAAGTTATCCAACAACTTCTCCTCTTAAGATTTGTCATCTTTAATCCCAGACTAAGTTATCCAACAACTTCTCCTCTTCAAATCATGATCTCAGCTTTTTCCTTCCCTCTCAACCTCCAACTCCTGCAAATCTCATGTCCCTCTCCAGGTGGGTTACAAAGTTGGCTGCTGAGCAAGGAAATTTGGTACCATGACAAATCAATGCTTCAGTTTGTCTGAGTTCTTCCCCATTTTCTTGAGAAGTTAATAAGGAGGTCAGATGATAGCAGGTGAATTCCTAGCTGGTCTTTTTTCTAAAGACTGCTAATCAAATGTCTACATTAACCTGGATGGAAGACTGTTACTTTAATTGCTTCTGTTCACACCTTTTAATTGGGTATGAAGGAGCTGTGGTTATTAAACAAGAAGCATCAAGTTGAGCACAGGATTGGGAGAGATTATGGCTTTAACAGAGGATCAAAAAAAGTTCCTGAAATCCTCGCAGGCTGGTAAGTCATGCCAAGTTTAACAAAATGCAACTTGTGAAGTGGGATAAATGAGCCATTCTTCATGTAGATTAAAAAAAAAAAAAGAAAAAAAGTCTTCCCCAGTCTAGGATGAGAAAGAAGCGGTTTAGCAGCGATGGATTAAAAAATAGGATTTAGGCTAACTGTAAATTCACTGTTAGTCACTACGATGTGGCTGCCAAGAAAAGTTAATGTAGTGTTGGGATTACCAGAAAACCCCTAAGAAACGACGGTGATTTCCCTCCGGGCTCTGCATACACGATCCCACCTCAGCGGTGCAAGCTGAGGGCCTGGGGTTTGACAGGCCGTCTGCTAGGGCAAGGGCATTCAACAAAGCCCTATCACCTGGTGCAGACCCCTAAAACCAAAGAGAGAGTCATGGGAATGCAGGATGGATTGCTGGTTTTGAACAGTTGTAGGACTGCCCAGTGAAAGATAGATCTGACTCCTTCCTCCAAGTCAACGTTAAGAAGAAATGTAACAGCCAGAGGAAGAGGAGCTTCACATTTGCATATCCCCACCTTCATAGCGTTTGCACCCTTGCTACCTCACTGATACCTCCCAAGGCAGGCTGCTCTCCCATTTTGAGGACGAGGAAAAGTGACAGACTGAGCAGCTTTCCTGGGGTCCCCTTTCTTCAGTAGCAGAGATAAGACCAGAGCTCAGATTTCCCACTGTACCCCAACAAACACAGTCCATGGCCTACATCCCAGCACTAAGTGCCCCCCAACCTTCCCTCCGCCCCTGCTCTGAGCTTGGTCTCCACACCTCAAGCTTATTTCTGCGTCAAAGAGTACAGTCCAGATGAACCTGCTTTTCTGAGGTAGCCCCCAGAATTCTGCTCAAACACAAATTCCTCATACATGCATGGAAACGAATGCAGACTTTTGACATGTTAATATGTATATAGTCATGGATACGTAGGACTTGATTAAGGTATATTTTATGATACATGTAATAAACAGAAAAAAAAAGTTGGTGATTAAAAAAAAAACAACTCAGGTACTTTTTTTTTAACTAGAAAGTATAAACCCAAGTCTAACTGTACAGATGTAGCACCCCTGTCTCTCACCACCTTAAAAGCAACAAAACCATCCTCTTGAACAATCTTCTCCACCTGCCAACCCCCTAGTCTGCCACTCTCTGCAAACCTAGTATACACCAAACATTTGCTTTATGTAAACAGATCTCAAAACCATTAAACATGACCAAGCCCCCATCTGTAGATGTATTCAGCTTTCATTTTAATGCGAATTGGATAAAACAGCAATTTTAATGCCCCTTCAAGCAAACAGGATGCCACCTGTGTGTGAAAAAGACTTGAGAAAATTAAAAATAGATGGAAAAGCCCTCAGCAGTTGAAAATGCTAATAAAAACAACTTTAAGGAACCACCATAAACCTATTAAACAAGCCAAGTTACCTAGGGAAAAAAAAGAAAAACTTATGTTCATTGACTTGAAATGAACTAGTACAATTGCCAATTACTCAGAATTGGCTTTCTGAAGCAAGGAAGTTAAATACAAAATAACTCACATGTGTTGATCTTGCTACCCAACGTTGGGAAACATACCGCATCTATCCAAGGCGAGGGGTGTGAAGCATTTGCACAAAGATGTTCCTAGCTGTACTATTTATAGTAGTGAAATAATGAGAATCAAAACAAAATGCTCAGGGGGAAGTTTGAGCGCTAGCAATAATGATAAACTATGATAAAAATATGAGTAGTGCATGAAAAGATTTATATAAAAATGTTAAGTGACAGAGAATGAAATTTACATACTGATTAGAACTACATAAAAACACAGTCCACATTTAGAACTGCATGCAGTTAGAGATCTTAAGTTACATCGGTTATAATATTGTTATTTTGGTTAAATATACTTTAGAAATGTGTAAAGTCTGTTGCACAAGGATAAAAACTGGACCTCTCTCCTATGCATCAATCTCTAGCTCCTCCTCAGACACAGTTTTTGTGTGTGTGTGTGTGTGTGATGGAATCTCACTTTGTCGCCCAGGCTGGAGTGCAGTGACATGATCTTGGCTCACTGCAACCTCTCCTCCCGGGTTCAAGTGATTCTCATGCCTCAGCCTCCTGAGTAGCTGGGATTACAGGCGCCCGCCCCCATACGCAGCTAATTTTTGTATTTTTAGTAGAGAGGGGGTTTCACCATGTTGACCAGGCTGATCTTGAACTCCTGGCCTCAAGTGATCAGCCCACCTCAGCCTCTCAAAGTGCTGGGATTACAGGTGTAAGCCACTGTGCCCGGTCGTGATACAGTTTTATTTTCTGTACTCCACGTGGCCCACACAGAGGGGCTGATCTTCTCCCCACCAAGCTAGATAAGGAAGCAAATAGGTCCCTGAAATTCACCTAGATTTCTGGATCCTATCCAAAATTAGGCTTGGATTAAATAGGATAGACAGATATCTCAATGAAATGTGACAAGAGAAGAGATGCCTAGGATTACAGAAAGTTATCTCCAACTCTGAACAGTTCTCCAAGAGCCCAGAGTTTCTGGCAGTGCCTTGAGGTTCTTTGCCACCCCACGATCTTGATTTCCTCTTCAGCCCTGAGACCTTGAGCACACGTCTTATTCCTCCAGCTCTCCATGACCGCCAAAGGGCTCATTTCTGAGAAACAGCAGAGGTAACAGAGTGCTTCCCTAGCCCAACCCTGGGCTAGCACTTTCCATGCACAATGAGCCCAGTCCCTTCGAAGAAAAACCCAAAAGGTAGGTACTGTTATCCCCCATCTCATGGATGAAGTCTCTGAGGCTGAGCAAAGTAACTTCCCAAAGGCCACACAGCAAGTAGAGAGCAGAACTGTGATTTGAGTGGAGTCAGAAGGGGCTGCAGGTGTGGGCTCTTTCTCACTGCATCCTGCAGTGATGAAGATTCTGGTTATAATTCACAGTACAGACCTACCCAAGAAGGAGGCCTCATTCCATAGACACCCCCACAGTAAGGTCCTCTGGGGCTCTGGATTCTAATGGTAAAACGTTGCTGTTAGATGAGCAACAACCTCAGATAGCACTTGGTCCCTGGGTTCTTCACCCTGTCTACCTGCATGTCGGCATTGCTGGAATATATAGTGTAAATATCTCTAAGACTTAACCTGACCTAGTGCATGGAGACCTTGGGGGTTGGGGCCTAGCCATCTGTATTTCTCAATAACATCTCAGGTGATTCTTTATAAAAATATTTTTAACTGAAATTGTATATATTTGAGTTGTATAGCAAGTTGATTATTACAGTCAAGCTAATTAGCATATTCATTCCACAGTTACCTTTTCTTGTGTGTGTACTGAAAACACTTAAGATCTATTCTCTAGAAAGTACTGATCAGTGCAATTAGGCAAGAGAAAGAAATGAAAGGCATTCAAGTTGGAAAAGAGGAAGTCAAATTGTTCCTCTTTGCAGATGACATGATTTTATATAAACACCTAAATACTCCACCAAAAATAGTTAGAGCTAATAAACAAAATCGGTAAAGTTGCAGGGTATAAAATCAACATATAAAAACCAGTAGTGTTTCTGTATACCTATAACCAACTAGCTAAAAAAGAAACAGAAAAAGTAATCTTGGCTTGGCACAGTGGCTCATGCCTGTCATCCCAACATTTTGGGAGGCTGAGGCAGGAGGATTGCTTGAGTCCAGGAGTTTGAGACCAGCCTGGACAAATAGGGAGACCCTGTTTCTACAAAGCATTTAAAAATTAGCCAGGTGTTCGGCCAGGCGCGGTGGCTCACACCTGTAATCCCAGCACTTTGGGAGGCCGAGGCAGGCAGATCACCTGAGGTCCGGAGTTTAAGATCAGCCTGACCAACATGAGAAATCCCGTCTCTACTAAAAATACAAAAAACTAGCTGGGCATGGTGGCTCATGCCTGTAATCCCAGCTACTCGGGAGGCAGAGGCAGGAGAATCACTTGAACCTGGGAGGCGAAGGTCGCGGTGAGTCGAGATCATACCATTGCACTCCAGCCTGGGCAACAAGAGTGAAACTCCATCTCAAAAAAAAAAAAAAAAAAAAAAAAAAAATTAGCCAGGTGTGGTGATGCGCACCTGTGGCCCCAGCTACTCAGGAGGTTGAGGTGGGAGGATCAGTTGAGCCCAGGAGGTCAAGGCTGCAGTGAACTATGATGGTGCCAATGTACTCCAGCCCAGGCAATAGCATAAGACTTTATCTAAAACAAAACTAAACAATCTCATTTATAATAGCTACAAAAATCGTAATAAAATAGGAATAAATTTAATAAGACAGGATAGTTTTTAACCAAGAAAGACCTTTATGATGAAAACTATAAAACACTGATGAAAGAAATAGAAGAGGCTGGGCGTGGAGGCTCACGCCTGTAATCCCAGCACTTTGGGAGGTCGAGTTGGGCAGATCACGAGGTCAGGAGCTCGAGACCAGCCATTTTGAGACCAGCCTGGCCAACATGGTGACACCTCATCTCTACTAAAAATACAAAAATTATCCAGGCGTGGTGGCATGCGCCTGTAATCCCTACTACTCGGGAGGCTGAGGCAGGAGAATTGCTTGAACCCAGGAGGTGGAAGTTGCAGTGAGCTAAGATGGCACCACAGCATTCCAGCCTGGGTGACAGAACAAGACTCTATCTTGGGTGGGGGGTAGGGGGGAAGAATTAGAAGAGGACACACACACAAAATGAAAAATGTTCCATGTTCATGGATTGGAAGAATTAATATTGTTAAAATAACCATACTACCCAAAGCGCTCTACAAATTCCATGCAACCCCCATCAAAAGACCAATGACATTCTTCACAGAAATATAATAGAAAACACAATCTTAAAGTTCATGTAGAATCACAAAAGACCCCAAATAGCCAAAGCAATTCTGAGCAAAAAGAGCAAAGCTGGAGGCATCACACTACCTGACTTCAAAAATACTACAAAGTTAAAGTAACCAAAATAGCATGGTACTGATATAAAAACAGACACATAGACAAATGAAACAGAATAAAGAACCCAGAAATAAATCCACATATTTATAGCTAACTGATTTTCAACAAAGATGCCAAGAACATACATTGGGAAAAAGACAGCGTTTTCAATAAATGGTGCTGAAAAATCTGAATAACCATATGCAGAAGAATGAAACTAGATCCCTATCTCTCACTGTACACGAAATCAACTCAGAATAAGGACGAAAATGTGAGATTCAAAACTATAAAACTACTAGAAGAAAGCAGGGTAAATCCTTCAGGACATTGTTCTGGGCAAAGATTTTGCAGGGAAAACAAAAAATTTTGTAGGTAACAAAAGTAAAAATAGGCAAATGGGATTTTTAAAAAAAACAGAGACAGCGTCTCACTATGTTGCCCAGGCTTATCTCGAACTCCTGGCCTCAAGCAATTCTCCTGTCTTGACCTCCCAATGACAAATCGGATTTTATCAAGCTAAAAGCTTCTGCACAGCAAAAGAAACAATTGACAGAGTGGACCAGGCAACCTGTAGAACGGGAGAAAATATGGGCACACTGTTTATCCAACAAGGGACTGATATCTAGGATACATGAGGAACTCAAACAACTCAATGGTTAAAAAAAAAATTTTTTTTTTTAATGAGCAAAGTATCTGAAAGGACATTTCTCAAAAGAAGACATACAACCAGGCGTGATGGTTCACACCTGTAATCCCAGCACTTTGGAAGGTCAAGGTGGATGGATCACTTGAGGTCAGGAGTTTGAGACCAGCCTGGTCAACATGGGGAAAGCCCCTCTCTACTAAAAATACAAAAATTAGCTGGGCATGGTGGCACACCCGTAATCCCAGCTACTCCAATGGCTGAGGCACGAGAATCGTTGGAACCCGGAAGGCAAAGGTTTCAGTGGGCCGAGATCGCACCACTGCACTCCAGCCTGGGCAACAGAGCGAGATTCCATCTCAGAAAAACAAAGACATAGAAATGACCAACAGATAAATGAAAATATGTTCAATATCACTAATCATAAGAGAAATATGAATCAAAACTACAATGAGATAGCATCTCACCCAGTTAGAATGGCTATTATCAAAAAGACAAAAAATAACAAATGCTGGTGAGGATGTTGAGAAAAGAGAACTCCTAAACACTGTTGGTGGGAATGTAAATTAGTATAACCATTACAAAGAACCGTATGGAGATTCCTCAAAAAACTACAAATAGAACTACCATATGATCTAGCAATCCCACTACTAGGGATATTTCCAAAGGAAATTAAAGTCAATGTGTTGAAGAGATATCTGTACGTCCACATTGATTGCAGCACTACTCACAATAGCCAAAATAGGAAATCAACTGAAGTGCCCATCAACAGACGGATTGCTATTTAGCCATGACAAAGAACGAAATATTGTCATTCAAAACAACATGGATGAACCTGGAGGACGTTATGTTAAGTGAAATAAGTCAAGCACAGAAAGAGAAATACTATATTTTCTCACCCATAGGTGGGAGCTAAAAAAGTTGAGCTCAGAGAAGTAGAGAGAATTGTGGTTATTAGAGGCTGGGAAGGGCAGGGTGGAAGGTAGATGGAGAGAGGTTAGTTAATGGATACCAAATTAAAGCTAGACAGGAGGAATAAGTGCTAATGTTCTGTAGCCCTGTAGGGTGACTAGAGTCAATAATTTATTGTATATTTTTAAATAGAACAGAGAATTTTGGATGTCCCCAACACAAAGAAATAAAATGTTTTCCATGATGAATATAGTAATTACTCTGATTTGATTATTACACAGAGTATACATGTATTCAAATATCACTCTGTACCCCATAAATACATAGTTATTATGCATCCATTTAAAAAATTACTAAAATTTAAAAAATCAACTCTCTTAGCCAATCTGAAGTATGTAATTCAGCATGCTTAGGTACAGTCACCATGCTGTACATTAGATCTCTGGGACTTATTCATTCTACATAAATAAAACTTTGTCCCCTTTGACCAACACCTCCCTCTTTCCCCACCCTCCTAACATCTCAGGTGATTCCGGTACCCACGTGGTGAGGCTGAAGAATGGCTGGCTTGGCCCTCAACTCACTGTGAGAACTGAATCAAGACAGACTCATGACATGGTGAGGTCTCTCCACTGGGACCCAGGTCTCCCAGTTCCCAGGCTGCAGGCCTCCCTCCCAGGATGGAGCTCCGCAAACAATTGGTGCCGCGATGGATCTCAGGGAGTGACAGGTCATAAAGGCAGGCCCTTCCTGGGTGTCTCAGAGTCTCTTATTTTAGAGCAGAGTTGTGGTTTCAGTTTTAGTTTCTTGTCATTACCCAAGCCCTTTATTGGGAAATGGGCCCTTGGGTAAAAAGAGAAAAAATAAAATAGGTGGTTTCAATCATTCAGAGTTCAGAAAATTCAGGGGAACTTTGGCCTTTAAAACTCCAGCCACGAGGCCTCCAAAGTAGGGAAACCCTGAATGCAGTAGCGAGAAATCCCCCTGTGGGCAGCTCTTCTCTGGCAAGTCTACCCAGCACAACTCACATGGTAGCAGGAGTTTTCCTGCCTGGTTAAAAGCATCAAATAAAATACAAAGGGAAAACCCAGCTGAAAATTTCCTGAGCAAGGTCACAAAATGACTGTTACCCTTTTAGAAGAACGGTAGGAGAAAAAGGTCTCAGGGATCCAAAATCAGACATGAACACAGCACCAGGAAGCCAGGGCTGGGCAGAGAAAGACCTGACCCTGAGAGTCTCCTGTGGATCATAATATGAGTAGCAAGGCCCTGAGAACAGGAGCTTATAGACAGAAAGCTCAGCAATGTGCCGTCGAAACAACAACAAACAACAAAAACAAAAACAACATCAAAAAAGCACAGGGCCAGGCGCGGTGGCTCACACCTGTAATACCAGCACTTTGGGAGACCGAGGCAGGTGGATTGCCTGAGCTCAGGAGTTTGAAACCACCCTGGACAACGTGGTGAAACCCTGTCTCTACTAAAATACAAAAAAATTAGCCGGGTGTGGTGACATGTGCCTGTAATCCCAGCTCAAGAGGCTGAAGGGGGAGAATTGCTTGAGCCCAGGAGGCGGAGATTGCAGTGAGCCAAGATCGTGCCATTGCAGTCCAGTGTTTTTAGACTCCATCTCAAAAAAAAAAAAAAAAGGCACAGGTTTTCCCTGTGATGCTCTTCTTACCTGGATGCAGAGACTCACTTGTAAATTAACTTGTGTGTGCTAAAAGGTAAGTAACAAGGAGACTACTTAGGCATATTCAATTAAGGGGTTATGAAAACTCAAAGATTATATGCAAATTATCTATGGAAATATGCTCCTATGGTTACAGCTGAGTTGTACACTGAGGGAAAACAGAGAAATTAAAACAGTTGTGGTAGGCTGGGTGTGGTGGCTCACGCCTGTAATCCCAGCACTTTGGGAGGCCGAGGTGGGTGGATCACTTGAGCCCAGAAGTTTGAGACCAGCCTGGGCCACAGGCAAGACTCCTGTCTCTACAAAAAATTTAAAAAGACCCCGGCATGGTGGCATGTGCCTGTAGTCCCAGCTACCCAGGTAGGTGAGGTGGCCCAGGAGTTCAAAGCTCAGTGAGCTATGACCGTGCCATTGCACTCCATCCTGGGCGACAGAATGAGACCCTGTCTGCAAAACCAAACAAAAAACGGTGGTTGTAGACAGGAAATTAAGTGTTTCCTTTTAATGTTGGTTTGATTTCAGTGATACATACTCTAAAGACTCACTTTGGCTACCTCTTTAAATACATTAGACCTAAGTCTGAAAAGAATGAGAAACCTGCGACCTACTTCCAGCTCCCAAGCACTGACATTCCCCATGCAGCCACGTTGGGAACAGGGCAGTCGGAATCCTGAATCCTGGGTTTCATCTCTATAAAAATCAGGCATCCAGCTCCCCCATGTCGGATGTGAGTCTATGTTTGGCATAACGGTTCCGGGGCCCTTTCTTCCTTTAGCTCTTTGTTCATTGAGGTTTCTGAAGCACACAGGAAGTCAGAAAAAAGAACAGCAACCCACTTCTCCACAGCCTCACCGCAGACGAGAAGCAGCAGGGAGAAGACAGCCAGTGAGGAGGGGAACTGTGTGCTGCTCTCCCCCAGCTCCTCTAGGGGAAAGGGAGCAAGATGAAGCCGGTAGGAGGGGAGTGTGCGGGTTATGTCTACACCCCAGTTTTCAGGAGCCCCAGAAGGAACCAACTTCTACTTTTCTGCTTCTATTGACAGAATGTTCTGATTGCCTTGTGTACACACACACACACACACGGATAAGCTGTCAGATTTTACACTCTTTTCAATCACATGCAACTTAAACCCCAGAGCGACACTCGGGTAACTTGGATCCACCACCTTATATATCTGAACTCAGCTTTTCTCATCTAAAAAGTGAGGGGATTAGGTGAGAGGGATGTTCTTCCAACAAAGTGTTGCACATATGAATATTTCGTACCATTTAAAGTGATCGTTCAGCTCCTGAAGTGGTTTATTTCTTCATTGTTTGGCTGAAAATACTTCCATATTTGCAGAACCCCCCTGAATCCCTCACCATAGCCCTGGATTCCTTAAAGTCTGGGCTAAAGCCCCTGGACTAGACTTGATGCTTCCAGGATCGTTGTCTTGGTCTATAATTCTGGGAGCTAAACTCATTAGCTACAAGGAGAGACCTTGGTTGTTGAGGGAGATATGAGACAGTGGAGGGAAAAAAAGATGAGGGAGAGAAAAGCAGAAAAGAAAGAAAAAGCTAGGAGGAGATATTGATAAAAGAGAAAAGTAACAACTAAGATTGTAAACTCACCAATGGTAGGAACCAGAGCTAAAGGGCATGTCAGATAATTTGTTTTTACTTCCCTTGGTTTTACAAGTGAGGGAACTGAAGGTGGGGATGTTCCCTTTCCCAAAGTAAATGCTCTGGGGGGTGCTAGCTTTCAAGTAATCCCTCGAGGACTGACTATGCAGGTGACGCCAGGAAAGTAGAGGAGGAGGTTTACATTTTCCAGAACTTTCTCCACTTGCACCCAACACCTCCTGATCTTTACCTGTGAACTGTGTAATGGGAGAGGGTCTTTCCAGCTAGAGCTAATGTGCCCACCTGTTTAGAAATGGAGTCTCCATTTTAATGTAATGGCACCCTTCAGTAAAAATACCCTCCTGTGACACAGGCAGTGCATGTGACAGAGAGCTCACAGAGCACTAGCTCTCTGTCTTCTCTCTTCCCTCCAGAGGTGGTCCTGGCCCCTTTACAGGAAGGAGACACTGGCTCAGAAAGGGTTAAGACCACACTCAGCTGGAGACAGAATCAGGCCCAGAACTAAGACCTCCCCATGGCAGCCAAAGAAGGATGCCAGGTGCGCAAAGTTCTTATCACACTGGCATGAAACAAGCACATTTTTGGAGCTCTGTCCTGGCCCAGTCAAATCATCTGGGACAAATCCCATTACCTCCCTGAACCTCAGTGTACTCACCCATAAAAGTTGGGCATGTTAGCACTATCTTTCCCAGAACTGTTGTGAACATTAATGAAAATAATATCTGTAATGTACGTGGTAAACTACACATCCCCAACTCTGAGTGTTGGCGGTAATCACAGATCACCTGAGTTCCTCTGGTTCCTTCAAGCATCTGCATATTTCAGTGACAGGGGCCCCTTTTGGCAAAAACAACCTATCTATTCCATTTCTGGATGGTTTTCAGTACCAGAGAGGTCTTTCTGAGGATATGTTAAAGGAGTTTTTCTACACTTTTTACCCGCAGGGGTCAGCTCTGCCTCTGGAGCTGTGAGACATGAGTTGCACCCTTCTCCCTCCCACTTTACAACAGCAAGTCTCTGGTTCTAAACACAGAAGTGAAAATGTTATAGGAAAGCGGTCCCGATTCAGACCCCAAGAGAGGTTTCTTGGATCTCACGCAAGAAAGAATTCAGGGCGAGTCCATAAAGTGAAAGCAACTTTATTAAGAAAGTAAAGGAATAAGAGAATGGCTACTCCATAGACAGAGCAGTCCTGAAGGCTGCTGTTTGCCCATTTTTATAGTTATTTCTTGAATACTTGCTAAACAAAGGGTGGATTATTCATGCCTCCCCTTTTTAGACCAGAAATTTTAGACCAGGGTAATTTCTTGACATTTCCATGGCATTTGTAAACTGTCATGGCACTGGTGGGAGTGTAGCAGTGAGGATGACCAGAGGACATTCTTGTCGCCATCTTGGTTTTGGTGGGTTTTGGCTGACTTTTTACTGCAACCTGTTTTATCAGCAAGGTCTTTATGACCTGTATCGTGTGCTGACTTCCTATCTCACCCTGTGACTTAGAATGCCTTAACCATCTGGGAATGCAACACAATAGGTCTCAGCCTCATTTTACCTAGCTCCTTTAAGATGGAGTTGCTCTGGTTCACATGCCTCTGACAAAAAAAAACATGAGGGTTTGTATGGTTCAAGATCATTCCAGTCCAGGTCCACCTGCTGCTCAGACACATTTTAGTCCCAACCTCAAGAAGCCCACAGGAATCAATTTGGACAAGATCTGCTGACACCAGTAATGATCACCAGAAGTCTCCAAAGACTGCTCCCTCCGAGAAGGGCCAATGGCACTAGTTGGGGTGGGGGCAGCCAAGCCTATTGCTTCTGCCCAGATTGGCCTGGCCTGAACCCACTCTGCAGCTCCCTGCTATCTGGGTCTAGGTCTTGGGTTCTGAGGACTTTAGACTTGAATGGGTTTTGAAGGTAAGTCACCCTGGACTCTCTCCCACGGCTTTGCAGCCCACACCTGGGGCTCCTGTCTGATGCTTGGTACATTCTGAGCTCTGGTCTCTGCTCAGCCTCGAGCTGAGGTGGCAACCACAAACCTCTTCGTCCCACAGCACTGCTGAGCAGACTAACCTCCCACTCTTGGGTTCTATTCTTGGCTGTCAACATTGGCATCATGTGTCAAGTGCCTAATTGCATGGCCGTGAGCCTGGTGAGGGGAATGAAGGCTCCAGAACACAGGGTACCCTGCTCACCAGTGCAGCCCACGACCCTTCTGAGAACAAACAGGTCGTACAGGCAGAATACTAAACCAGATATGAGTGGACACGACACACTTCTATATAGCTGGGTGCACCCGTGCATAACTGGGGAGGAGGGAGGAGCCCGCTGAGGAAAGGCACATGGGACAGGGAAAGAACACAGTCCCTGGAGGCAGGAAATGTGGGGTCTGGTTCCCAGCCCTTCACTACCTAGTAGCTTATGACCGGGAGGCAGTCAATCAGAGCATTGTAGGATTTAACACTGGAAGGGTCCAGTGGATTCTAGGACCTGGATGCTCCTCAAGGGAAATCATTAGAAACACATGTGTTCTGCCCTGGACCTACAGGTCAGAACTAGGGTGTGGGGCAAAGGGATCTTTATTTGAACAGAAACGATGATGGCACGCTTTGGAAATGACTGGATGACCGTTGGGAAGGGTGACACCAGAGAGGAAAACTCAACTGCCCAAGTCAGACACTTGGTTCAGGGCAAAGCTGAGACCAGATTGAGGTCTCCTCACCCCAGGCTACATCCTGGCTCTAAGACCTTAGGCTCTGAGTTCCCCACATGTCCAGGACAGGGTAAGGGGACTCAGGAGGGCCTCACTGGTCTGGCAGGGACTGTTCTACTGCCCACATCTTCCTTCTGCCCCAGAAATGCCCTATGCTGCAGCCTGGGCACTCCTGAGCCCATGTCCCCCTCATGATTGTGAGATCACACGGATGAAAATGCCGTGCCACACCCATCAGCCCCTTCCAGCCTCACAGGATGGTGGGAAAACCTTGAGTTCCAGTCCCCATTTTATAATCCATCATGAGACAATCAAGTTGGTTCAGCTCTTTGGACTCAGGTCCCCTCTGTTCAAAGAGGAGATAAGGCTGGACTCTCAAGTCATTTCCAGCTCATTATGCTATTAGATTTACAGTGTCTCAGGGCTGAAAGGAATCGCAGATATCACGTAGTGCAGTGCTTCACGTCTGGCGCACCTGGGCAAACTCATCCCCTCAGCCCTCAAGGGCATGTGGGCCAGGCTTTGTAATAACCACGCTTTCTGGTTTCTACATTTGATGCTTTGACATGGGGCCCCACTGACCCTGGAGGGACTGCTTCTCCCAGGGCCAGCCAGTTTCTGACAGCTGTCTTTCATATATGTAAACCAACCCATCCAGAGCCCACACTTGCAACCGCCTCTTGTCACATTCACACTGGAGGCCACTATCCATCTGTCCTAATCACCCCAGGGTAGGTACCAGGTAACTGGGGACAGTGTCTATGCAAGAGCCCAGAGCCTGCTGAAATTATTCAGATGAGCCAGTCCTAAACCTGCTATGCTGTTTCATGTTCCTTCCCATGGAAATCACAATAAATGCTCCTGCTTACATTTTTTCTCACTCTCTCTGCCTCCTGACCTACCCGTACTGCCCCACGGGGCCCTGTATGGTGTGCTAGGACTCCTGTTGTGAGGGGTCTGTGAATGTGAACTTCTTCCTTCATGACAGTCATCTCTGCATCTGCATGTCTTACCATACTGGGTTAAAACAAATCCCAAGTATACTCAAAACAGGCCAGCCATGGTTGGACCTGTTAGGTCCATGGTTGGAGCCTTTAGGCTTAAATGCAGTCCCCTTTAGGGTTTCCAATCCCTGCCAGTCTACTTTTTGTGTGCCCTGCAAACACTTCTATTGTCTATGTGCACTGCGCATGCAAAAGGCTTAGAAGCCCCAGTGTGCAGCCCCTGCTGCCCCTCAGCCTGGCGATTTACCCCCTATGTATGGGCGTTCTCACTTCCAAGGAGCTCTCTTTGGTGGAAAAGCCTGCATTATACTCACCGCAAGCCTGCTTTCTCACTGCTGTTGGTCCCTGCTTGGACTTCTGCCCTCTGGGGTCATGCAGGGTTGGTTCAATACCTCCTCCTTGTGATGTCTCCTCAGCTTTTTATAAGCAGCAGCTCTGGGTTCCCTAGAGGCTTTTCTTCTCCCACCTAAACACCTCTTGTTCAAGAGGCATATTTTTCACTATTCTGTGGCTCTCGAAGATCCCATACCAAGGCTCTTCTCTAAGGGCCTCTCCTGCTTTAAACCAGAAGGAGAAGACACCGTGCCCTGAAAAGATGCCTGACCTCCATATGACCACTGCTGGTTTTTCATGAGAGTTTTAATGTGAAATCTCCAATAAAAAAAAAAAATTATTTTAGAGACAGAGTCTCGCTGTGTCACCCAGGCTAGAGTGCAGTAGTGTGATCATAGCTCATTGTAACCTCCAACTTCTGGCCTCAAGTGATTCTCCTGCCTCAGCCTCCCAAGTAGCTAGAGCTATAGGTGTGTGCCACCACACCCAGCTCTATGTTTGAAATGTTGGGATAAACTTACACAATATAGAGGCAGGGAGGAGCAACGGGTCCTCTCCCAGCTGCTTGCCCAAGGCCAATTCTCTCCAGTTGTTTAGCTACTTTCTAGTTGGAGGGGACAGAGTTTTCCCACCACTGCCCAAGTCCCCTCCCCAGGCAAAGAACTATGCGAAGACTCTGGTCACAGAGAACACTTTAGACAGCAGCTTGTTGGAGAAGTCTGTGCGGGGACTAGGGAGTAAGATGTCTGATATGTGCTTTGAACACAGGATCATGCTGCCTCCCTGCTGTGCTCCCACAGAGAGAACACAGCATGCTGCTGCCATGGGCTCCCCACTGTGGCAGGGGCAGGGCCCTGATGTTTGGGCCTGGGTGTCTTTTCTCCTAAAGCAGCAGCAGTGGTAACGTGCATGAGTGAAGCCCATCAGGCATGGCTGGTGGAGCCTAAGCCAATAGGACAGTGGGTATCTGGGCTAAAGGGGCAACTGTGGCTTTGGTTCAGCTGATGCTTGCCTTGTGAGAATGGATGCTTGATCTCTATGGGGCCACTTCTAGTCTTTCAAGAGAAGCTGGAAATTTAGACTTTGTATATGAACTCTCTAATCTTTAAATGCTAATGCAGATTTACAAACAGTATAAGCTAACAAAAACACATCTTTGGATTGGATCAAGTTCCAGGACCACTAGTTTGCATCCTCTGTCCCAACCTCAGCTGGGGTTACCCTCCCCTCCAGAACAGGGTGGTTGCTAGCACAGCCCAGGTGTCCTCAGCTCTCCTCTAGGCTGTCTGAGCTATGATGTCCTCTGGCCATTGCTCCCTGTGGTGGTTAATTTTCTGTGTCAACTTGACTGGGCTATGGAGTACCCAGATATTTGGTCAAACATTATTCTGAGTGAGTCTGTGAGGGTGCTTTTGCATGAGATTAGCTTTTGAGTTGGTAAACTGAGTAAAGTGGATCGACCTCCCTAACAAGAATGGGCCTCATTCAATCAGTTGAAGGCCTAAATAGAACAAAAGGCTGACCCCCCTGCTGAGTAAGAGGGAATTCCTGCTGCCTGAGGGCCCTCCAACTGGGACACCAGCTTTTTCTTGTCTTCAGAATCAAACTGAAACATTAACTCTTCCTGGGTCTTGAGCCTGCCGACTGTAGATCTTGGGACTAGCCAATCTCCATACTCCTGTGTGCCAATTCCTTATAATAAATCTCTTTATAGACATCTCTACATCTTGTTTGTTCTGTTTCTCAGGGGAACTTGGACTAATACACTCACTTTAATCAAAAGACAGTTACACCTTTGAGGAAGAAACTGAATATTTTATCAAACGAAAGTTCCTCTTCTGGCTCACTGACCACATTTATATCATATTTCTAGCGTAGAATATAACAACAATAGCAACTACTGTTTATCGAGTGCTTTGTATGTATCAGGCATGGGGTCAAGCAATGCATATGTGCTTTCTTATGCAATCCACATAATACCCTGTTCCCCTTGCAGAACTTATGAGTATCCCTAGCTCAAGCATCATATTGGTCCTTCCCAGGACACGCGCCTCTGCCTAGATCGGTGCCTGGCACAGACGAGGTGCTCAGTAGATTATTCCTGAAATCAAGAAATGAACTCTTCTTTAAAAAAGATTCTGTTGGCCAGGCACAGTGGCTCACGCCTGTAATCTCAGCACTTTGAAGGGCCAAGGTGGGCAGATCACCTGAGGTCAGGAGTTCGAGACCAGCATGGCCAACACGGTGAAATCCCATCTCTACTAAAAATACAAAAATTAGCCAGGCATGGTGGTGCATGCCTGTAATTCCAGCTACTCGGGATGCTGAGGCAGGAGAATTGCTTGAACTCAGGAGGCGGAGGTTGCAGTGAGCCAAGATTGTGCCACTGCACTCCAGCCTGGATGTCAGAGTGAGACTCTGTCTCAAAAAAAAAAAAATATATATATATAAAATAAAAAGAGATTCTGTTTATATTCCCATATTACAGATGAGAAAATGGAATCTCAAGGACAATAAATAACCAGCCCAAGGTAACAGAGCTAAGAAATGGCAGAGCTGAGACATACCTCCAAGTCCCTTGAGTTCAAAACTCACATTCTTCACCCTATGCCCACTCCCAGTGTGCATGGAAGAACCAGGTCCGCCTCCAGCCCCTGACCTTGGCATTCACAACTACAACTCTCTCAGTCGGCAAGAATGCCCTCTGTGTAGCTCCCTCAATGCTCAGCAAGCCCGAGCTACCCCCAGGCTGACAGTTTTACTCCTGGACAGTCCACCAGGGCTTATAAAGACTAACCTGGGGCCAGGTGTGGTGGCTCATGCTTGTAATCCCAGCATTTGGGAGGCTGAGGCAGGTGGATCACTTGAGGCCAGGACTTTGAGAACAGTGTGGTCAACATAGCAAAACCCGGTCTCTACTAAAAATATAAAAAATAGCTGGGTGTGGTGGTGAGCACCTGTAGCCCCATCTGCTTGGGAGGCTGAGGTGGAAGGATCATTTGAACCCGGGAGGCAGAGGCTGCAGTAAGCCGAGACTGCACTACTGCCCTCCAGCCTGGGCAACTCTGCCTCAAAAAAAAACCAAAAACCAAAAAACAAAAATAAACTAAAAAGACTAACTCGAGAGTCTCACCACAGTTTTCTCTTTAAAAATAGGAGAAAATCAAGAGAGGAAACCCACTGAAGTCTCAGATCATCCTCTTTTCATAGAGTTGCTTTCAGGTAACCCGGGGAAAAGGTCTGATGCACAGGCTGAGACGTGAGACCACAGAGCAAGATGAGGCTGACCACACTTGGACCTGGGTAGAGGAAGGTCGTGAGGCAACATGTCCAGTTTCCGGGAACTCCCTGTCCTTGCATTCTGCATTGCTCTTGAGCCTCATGTGGGTGAAGCCACACAGCAGATCGGCAGATAGAGGATGGGTGGTGAGTGGAGTTAGGCACATTTCACAAAAGGGAAATCATACCAACTACAGGTAAGGGACAAGAGAGGGAAAGGATGAAGGCCGTAATGGAAGGGCGCTGGATAGACCACAGAGGAGCTGAGTGATATGCATGGGCCTTCGCACACTGTCAGACTCACTGGTTTACAAAAGAGTAAGCTAATCACTTGGCCTTGAATGTGGCCATATATACAAGTCTCTTCATTTGCTCCTTAGTGATTAAACCTTCCCACCCACTGGTATCCGGAAAGCATCCCTGATTGCCCTGTTCTTCCTAAAAGCCATCTCAGTCCATAAATCCACCGGGTAGTGCACATCTGCTTTGTCCAAGACAAACAATGGTCTGATTTCTCTCTCTTGCAGCATCGAGCTCCCTTTCACTGATTTCAATACAACACAGCTGTTCTGATAATGACATAGCCAGGTACGAGGAGAACTGCATAGAATGTTATGGCTCCTGCCTGAACTCCCAGGAGCTCTGAGACCCTGAGCCCAACACATCCTCAATGGAGACCTCTGTTGCCTCACTGAAGCAGAATGCTGGACCAGCTCTGATAATCTCTGACTTAAGTTCTTTCTTTCTTTTTTGAGATGGAGTCTCACTCTGTCACCCAGGCTGAAGTGCAGTGGCATGATCTCGGCTCACTGCAACCTCCGCCTCCCAAGCTCAAGCTATTCTCCTACCTCAGCCTCCCAAGTAGTTGGGATTACAGGCACATGCCACCATTTTTGGCTAGTTTTTCTATATTTTTAGTAGAGAGGGGGTTTTACCATGTTGGCCAGGCTGGTCTCAAACTCCTGCCCTCAGGTGATCCTTGGTCTCTCAAAGTGCTGGGATTTCAGGCATGAGCTACCACACTCAGCCTTGACTTCAGTTCTTTTGTTTTTGAGATGGAGTCTCATTCTGTCACCCAGGCTGAAGTACAGTGGCATGATCTTGGCTCACCACAGCCTCTGCCTCCTGGATTCAAGCAATTCTCCTGCCTCAGCCTCCCCAGTAGCTGGGACAACAGGCATCCACCACCACACCAGGCTAATTTTTGTATTTTTAGTAGAGATGGGGTTTTGCCATGTTGGCCAGGCTGGTCTCGAACTCCTGACCTCAGGTGATCCACCTGCCTCGGCCTCCCAAAGTGATGGAATTACAGGCGTGAGTCACCACACTCAGCCTTAAGTTCTTAATACATGAACTCCTGTGTCACTTGGCATTGGGTTCTTTGCAGATAGAAGCCCCTGGGGCCCCCAAGCCCAGCACAGAGCCTGGTCATCTCAGGTCCCCCTATGTGCCAGTGAAGGGATCCTGTGATTCTAAGAGGGTAGAAGGTAAGCTGTAGGGCAGGGGGTGTGGAGGTCGAGGTCTTAGGGCAAGGCCTTTAAGAAGAGGGAAGCGGAGGTTGGAAAACATGGGGAAGAGGGAGGGCATAAGGAAGAGATGTTATTCCATTCTGCTTTCAACACAATATCACAGCTCTGTTTATTCTGAGAAGCAACCAGCTGCAGCTCCAAAATAGTGATGCCGAGAAACGCCTCTGATGACAGAGACTGCTGCTGAGGGAACAAGGTTAGAACAGCCCTTCGCAAGGGCTGGAGTGAGAAAGGCCCCGAGAGGGGAGACATTCCTGGATCTCTTTCCACTTCTGCCCCGCCTGCCCCTGCTTCCTCCTTCCTAGCCCAAGGCAGCCCTAGCTCTTCTTTCCAGGATCTCCAGGACCCAGGGCTGGCACATGACAGAGCAGAGTGCGGCCCTGCCGTCACTCCAGGCCCCAGCAAGAGTGGTCAGTGTTCCTGGACAGAAGCTCCATGGCCAAGTGGCACAGATGGCTTCCTTCTCCCTGGACCTGAATATCCTTTTCAAGCAATGTTGCTGGGAGCAGGAGAGATAATGAGACAATGGGACGGAACCAGTGGGTTTGCTAAGTGTCTGTGTTAAGAGCTTGTGTGTGCTTGCACATGTAAGCAGAAGCAAAATCACACCAGGTGAAGTTAATCAGGCAGGAAGCCTTGTTTCCAGGTTATTGCAATAGGGCCAAGACTATTGCAATAGGGGAGGCAGACTGAACTCACTTCCGACCACTAGGGGAACAGCTGGCGATTCACAGCCAGTGGGCAGGGTGAGGGAGTCAGTGGAGGGACGAATACTAAGGGGAATTTGGTTAGGTAGCGATGGTGGCGGGGTAGGGGGTCAGGGGGTGGTTCTTGCTGGACTTTCTGGAGCTTAGCAGGCCAAGGAGCAGGGCTGGGGAGCCAAAAAGAGGGCTCAGAAGAGCCTGCCTAAAGTTCAGTCAAGGAGGGGAAGGAAAGCAAAGAGAGCAGGATATTTAGGGACATAGCTGTTCCCCTCCCTCACCCATGTGAGCATCAGTTCTAATAGGAGCCACCCATCCGTCACGCACTCACTCCACGGCAGAGAGAAAGGATGGTCCTAGGCCATCTGGCATCTGCTAACAAGGGCAGCGTGAGTTTGGGCCCATAGAGGCCCATCCCATCCCCAAAGCAGGCCAGCCTGGGCCTGACTGCACAGCCCCCTATTCCGTGGGGCCTGCTTTGTCCCCTGGCTCTTATGGAATCAAAGAGACCCTGATACAGTTTAGATGTTTATCCCCTCCAATTTTATGTTGAAATGTGATTCCCAGTGTTGGAGGTGGGGCCTTGTGGGCGGTGTTTGTGTCATGTGGTGGATCCTTTATGAATGGCATGGTGCCTTCCCCACATAATGAGTTTAATGAGTTCATGCGAGATCTGTTGTTTAAAAAGGAGGCTGGCACCTCCCCTGCTTCTCTCTTGCCATGTGAGACACAGCTCCTCTTCCCTTCCGCCATGATTGGAAGCTTCTGAGGCCTCACCAGAAGCCAAACTGATGTTGGTGCCATGCTTGTTCAGCCTGCAGAACCATGAGTTGATCAAGCCTCTTTTCTTTATGAATCACCCAGCCCGGATATTCTGTTACAACAATGCAAACAAACTGATACAAACCCTGAAAGGACTTTCCCCATCAAGGCCCCACTGCATTTGCCGGGGACTAACCTGGGGTGACTGAGAAGAGAGGCCATCGTCCTGGGGGCCTGTCACCTTCCTCCCTATTGAAATGGACACTTGGCTAAACATGGACAGGTGGGCAAGCCCAGACACCCCGCACCTGGGCTGTTCAGTCCCTCACTATCCCCAGCAGGACCAAATGGACCCAGTCCACATGGACTTTCTGGACTTTTTGTTCAACAGCCCGGAATACCCTCCAACTGCCACTGTGCCCACTGGAGGGTCCCTCTGGCAGGGCTGGGCTGCCCCAAAAACCAGGATGGCCACTTGGCTCAGGCCTCACAGGACAAAGAACCCTTGACATTATTTCCAAATGAGTCCATTCACGTAGTCAGTGTGTGTGTGGCATGTGTGCGTGTGTGTTTAAAACTATTAATTGGTGAAAGTAAACATTTAAATGACATCATAATGTTTGCTGCCCTATTTGGCTATTTCTCTCTCTCCTTCTTCTTTCTTAATCCAGAGAGACTCCAAACATGGAAGAGGCCCAGGCTTTTCTAGAACTCTAGTGACCCTGGTCTCAGGCACCTTCTACCTCCTCACATTGAGCATTCCAGTGCCAGCTGAGCCACCACACTCGGCCTCCTCCTCTGCCGCATCCTCTTTTCTCAGTCCAATTCTGTGTCTGAGGCTGCAGCTCCTCCCTCCCCCTGCACCCTCTCCTCTGCACCCTCTCCTGCCCCAGCCCAGCATTGCCCTTTGCTCTCCACACACAGCCACTCAGCCACAAACACCCCTTGACATGCTTGAGTGGGAGCCTCAGAGCTGGTCCTCTCCCAGCCTCTATTGTGTGTGCTCAGAAATTTCAAGAGGGACTTGCTGCCTCCGGGGGGAAATGGGCTGGGTCACAAGAAATTTGCATACTGTAAAGACTGACCTGCACAGGAACCCTGGCTCAGGAAATACCTTCCTGGGAGCAAGAGGCCAGATGGTGAGAGGAAGAGGCTAGAAGTTGTTGCCATGCCCAGATGCCTGCTCAGCTTCTGCCTAGAACTGACTCCATAGGATTTTGGGCAGATAATGGCCTGGCTGGTGGAAAGACTTCCTAAATTAATTAGGCAAAGGACAACACAGCACCACAAGAACCCTGGGCACCCACATCTAGAAGCTGGATGTTGCCTGGTGCTTGCTTTGTACACATAGGAGACAAACAAGATTAGCACAAAACCTCAGAAGATGGGAACTGGGGGCATTAGTCCAAAGCCCTAAAAGAAGTAGACAGCCGCCCCCTGGGGGATGGAGAAATGGAAGGGGTTGGAGGTACTGGGGTGGATCTGTCCTCAGGGAGGCTGAACTAATTCTAGGATCAGCACTGAAGTGAGATTTTCTAGTGACTTGTGCCACCCCAAGACCCAAGAGCCATGATTTGCTTCTTTGGGTTTCAGAATTTCCTGTCAATCACAGGAAGTAGCGCAGGTGGGTCCTTCTCCTATTTGACAAGGAAGCTTCTTTGAAACGTGATGTCAAGAAGACATGAGGCAGGTGTGCCAGGGCTGGCTGCCAGAGGCCTCCTGTTTCTGGGGCAGTGTCAACAGAAAACAATAAAAACATCAGGTATAACTAGTGGTTTTGTTTGAAATGCTTCTGTCAGGACTGGCTAAGTCCGAAGTCCTTCATTGCTTTATTTCATAACTGAGGAGCAGTTTTACAGCCTTTGAAAGGAAGGTAAATTACCAGCAATGTCTGGCTGGAACAGTCCCCATCACCAGGGTCATCTCAGGCCCTCCTACCTTTAAGGTGTGTGCATTTTGCCTTCTAGGAGGGAACACAGGCTACTACTCATAATAACTTTAAAATAATAAATATCTTTGGGGTATTTTTAATGAGCGGTGACAAATGTTTACTCATTTAATCCTCAAAACAAAGAAGTTGGTATTGTCATTCTCCTACCATGTTACATATGGGGAAACTGAGGCATAGGAGATTAAAGGAACTCTCTCAGTGGCACAGAGGTAAGAAATGGCAGATCTGTTTCCTATTTCCTTAACCAGTATACCACACTGTCCCTCAAGGAAACATACAGGACTTTGCCATATTGCAGAGTAAAGGAACCAAGGCTTAGGCAGGTCCCTGTCTTGCTAAATTCTTTCTTTTTCCGAAGAAAGAGGCCAAGGTTAAGGTGTCATGGGTCTACTGCCTTCTCTCGGGCTAGGGATGAACTGCGGGAATTGTGACTACAATCAATTCAACAAACACCTTTGAGTACCGACCCAGTGGGCAGACGAGAGAGAGTACAAAAGGAGAAATTAGTGATCCAGGGACTGAAAGCCAAGTTGGAGAGAAAGATATCGCCACCAAATAATACCACACAGCACAGTGTGGTCAGTGCAAGAGAAGGGGACATGAAATTCTGTCTGGGGAGTAGCACGGGTGAAGGAAGTTAATTTCACCTCATGGGAAAGGCAGGATATGAGTTGGACCTTCTAGGCTGGCTAGGTTTGTAAACAAGAAGAGGTGGGTTGAAAGCTGTTAGCAAAACTTAGAATGCATATGGGCAAAACTGCAAGAAAGCCTGAGGCTTGCTGAAGATGTCATCAGAAGTGTCAAGGTTTACAGAGGTGACTACCCACAGCTATGCATAGGACAGATTTGCAGGAAGAAACCCTGGGGCAGCAATCGAGTGACCAATGCATTGATTTTGGCAAGAAGAAGTAGTGTCTTACTCAAGATGGGGGCGATAATGAGGAAAAAGAAGTAGATAAAGGAAGATGTCCCAAGGTGGAATCCACAGGAATCGATAGCCAGTTAGAAGAACAGCAAATATTGCCTACAGTCTTCTCCTGTCGATGGGACGTTGGTGAGGCCACTCATCAAGTCAGGATGAGAAGATGGGGTTGGAAGGTTCTGGGATCATCCATATGCAGGTAGTCAAAGTGGGAAGGTCAATAATGCTTGCTTAACTGTAGCTCAAGAATTCATGGTAAAATTCTGTTCAGTCCCTGCGGTGCTGAGCCTAATGTCTCCCTGCCCCACATCTCCATATCTCTGCCTGTCTAAGGCTCCTCTTGGTAAAGCCCACGTCAAATTTCACCTCCTGAAAGCTTTTCTTCATGGCTGCTTTTCCCTTTTCAGCACATCTTGGTTACTGTAAATGTGCTATGTTTACCCTTTGGGGCTCCAGGTTTCCGGTAAGCTGGCAATAGTGTGTTAAGCACTGTTTGCCCAGTTGTATTTAGCATAGGCCCTGGAATTCATGCCTCCGTCATTCACCCAGGAGTATGGAACCGAACTGCCCTGGCTGAAGCCCCTGAAGTGCATTCTCTGAGCTGCCGGGGGTGCATCGCATGGAAGGCACCTTAGAGCCTCTGGTGGCAGTCAGTGGCACAGAGGGCAGAGCTGAGCACAAGCCACAGCTCTATCCCTTGCTAGTCATGCACAGACTTATTTCCAACTCTCCTGAGCCCTGGCTTCTTTCTCTGTAAAACGGGGACGCTGATGCAGCTGTTTCAGCGCTGTGGTGAGGACTCCTTGCCAGGTGTTTGTATGTAGAATGTGTGGAGAGCCCTGGGCCCTGGGACTCAGCTGATACACAGGATCTTAACTGGGGGGAGCTGCTTGTGCGCATGTGTCAAGACAGGAGGCCGGGCCCTGGTCTAATCTTAGCCCTGCAGCGCCCTGGGTATTTCCTCACTTCCTCATCTCCAGCGCATGGGAGAGTAATCGTGGCCCACAGGACTGGGGGTGGGTGAAGCCACCGGTGAGAATTCACATGAACATATCCCCGGAACGCCAAGTGACTGTCACAGCCCAGCACATGGCAGGTATTTCTGGGGCTTCAGCCAGTCAATAGTCATCATGCAGCTACCCAGACAGGACATGGGTGAGCCCCTGAGTCTCTGCCTGGCTCAGAGGAGGAGGTCCATGGTGAAAAAAAGAAAGACTTGCAAGAAGGGCAGGGTTAGACCCAAATCAGAATCACAGAGGCTCAGAGCAGCAAGAGCAGTCAGAACCCATGCTCTGCATCCCAGACCATGCGGGCACTCCCTCTTGGCCACTTCTTGCTTGAATTCTTCTAGTGATGAGGAACTCACTACCTCAACATTTCTGCAACCTGTCCCATTGCTCAGAGCTCTAATTATTAAAAAGCCTTCCTTTATATTCATCCCAAATCTACTTTTCTGTAACTTCCTGGGCCTGCTTGTGGAGATGCACAGAGCAAAACCCATCTCACTTCCACCTCGTGACCTCAGCTCCTCTGCTCTCCCAGGCCTTCTCCAGTCTGACCTGCCTCAGTTCCTCCAAACACTTCTCACAAGATGTCATCTCTGACTCCCCTCTCTCCCTCAAAGCTTCCCAAAAGCTGGTTCAAGAGGGGCCCTCAGAACTGGGCTGAAGACCACAAAAGTGCCCTGGCCTGACGGGATGGGCTGCCCCTTGTCCTAGTCCCTACTTCAATGAGGGAATTTGCCCAGGGCCAGTGGGATAGCCTGAGTTTTTACTCATTTTCCACCATGACGAGAACAGGAGGGATGCTATCGGACGAGCTGCTTCCACAAAAATTCCCAGCTGTCTCTGGCCATGAGGGTATCCCTGTTTGTCATAAAGACTTGGGAAGATGCTCCAGAGAGGTGACACTGCCACACCTACTGAACCTCATTTCCATCCAGCAGTTCTAGATTTCATGTGGGAGCAGCGCTAGATTTTGCGTGGGAGCAGTTCTAGATTCTGCGTGGGAGCAGTTCCAGATTTCGTGTGGGAGCAGTGCTAGATTTCGCATGGGAGCAGTTCTAGATTTTGCGTGAGAGCAGTTCTAGATTTCGTGTGGGAGCAGTTCTAGATTTTGCATGGGAGCAGTTCTAGATTTTGCATGGGAGCAGTTCTAGATTTTGCGTGGTAGAAGTTCTAGATTTCACGTGGGAACAGTTCTAGATTTTGCATGGTAACAGCTCTTTGCCTGCCCCTGTCTCTGTCTCAGAGACAGGCTCCTGAGGCTGGGTCCCTCCTGTCTCTGCTGGAAGGGGAGGCTGCTACACAGGGGGTTTGGCAAGGCCAGAAGGTCCCAAGGAAGACTTGGTGGGGGGAAACAAAACACTGCTGGGGTCAGGGTGAGGGTAGGGGTGGGGTGTTGCTTTGCCAAAGGCCCACAGGTGTTGGGAAGGAAGATGAGTAGTTCTCAGAGGAACAGAGAACCCTGCTCCCCACAGTCATCTCTCAGCAAAAACAGAACACCTCCCCCCACCGTGAGAAATTCATCCTAACACTAAATCCCTAGGTCAACAACTTTGGAAACCCTTAGCCCTTCTCCATCGGGCTAGAAGAGCCACAGTGTAGGGGGTGCTACCACTGCAAGTCTGGGTCTCACCAGCATAAGGAAATGACACATACCTGCCATGCCGATAGGGCCTGCCTGTGAGTCACGCCCAGGAAGTGGAGAGGGGAGGACAGGTCAGCCTAGGGGAGGGAGAAGGGGAGGCCCCGGAAAGTGCAGGCTCCTGGTGCTGCCCGGAGGCTCTAACTTTTCAACTCAAGCCCTGCCTCCAGGATGACAAACTGGGTCAGCAAAATGACAGGAGGTTCAGGGCCAGACCTGGATTAGAACAGGCCTGCCCAGACAGGTCAGCGATTTGTGTCCATAAAAGGAAGATCCAAGGGAAACGAGGCCTGCCCTTCTCACCCACAGACCCGGTCAGGTTGGTTAGTAAACATCAGACAGGGGACGCTCAGCGCGTCACCTCCAAACACATAGAGTGTGCTTGCCTGGCACATGGGGCAGGGCTGACTGCAATGATGAATAGGAGGATGAGAAAAATTCCTGAGGGACGCTGTCTGCATCATTGGGATTATCAGTGACGAGCAGTGTGTGGGTGTGGAGGGGAGCAGGAGGGCTGATAGACTCCACAGCCCAGTCCATCCACATACAGAGGACCCCAGGACCGTACTTCATTGAGAGCACCAGAAAAGCAGGCAGTGGGCCTCAGCCACAGCCACACCCCTGGGGAGACCACCTTGGATACCAGAGACAGAAGGGCCCTCCAGCTCCCTTAGTATGACCTAATTTTACAGAGAAGGTGCCTGGAGCCCATGAGCCCCCTACCCAAGGTCCCTCCCTGAAGTCAGAGGGACAGCTGGGCCATTTTCCCACCCTGCCCAGTCCAGGGCTCGCTCTTTCCTTTAAAAAGCCAAATCCGGGCCAGGTGCGGTGGCTCATGCCTGTAATCCCAGCACTTTGGGAGGCGAAAGTGGGAGCATCGCTTGAGGCCAGGAGTTCAAGAACTGCTGGAGCAACAAAAGGGAGACCCCCATCTGTACAAAAAGTAAAATAAAAAATTAGCCAGGCATGGTGGTACATGCCTGTGGTCCCAGCTACTCGGGAGGCTAAGATGGGAGGATCACCTGAGCCCAGGAGTTTGAGGCTGTAGTGAGCTATGATTGTACCACTGAATTCCAGCCTGGGCAACAGAGCAAGACCCTATATCAAATAAACAAACAAAAAGGAAACAAAAAAGAAATAAAAAGCTAAATCCGGAGCTAAATAATTTGCACATATGGACATAGAGTGTGGAATAATAGACACTGGAGACTCAGGAGGGTGGGAAGGGGGTGAGGAATAAGAAATTACTTAATGGGTACAATATACAGTATTCGGGGGATGGCTGCACTACAAGCCCAGACTTTACCACTATGCAATGTATCCATGTAACAAAATCCCACTCACTTGTACCCCTTAACTTTATACCAACAAAAAGCACAAATCCTACCCACCCTTCCCTACATCACCCCACTGACCATTTGAAAGACCAACACATTTTATTTAGAGAATAATTGGGGGCCCTTCCTGGCTGTCATCTGGAAGGAGAAGAAATCTCCACATCTAGACCCAGAGGGCCAGAGAAATGCAGTTTTGGGTCTTTCTCCCCATCTTGCAAGTGAAAAGATCCCAGGTGCAACATTTGCACAGAACTCTTTCACATCCTTTTCTGAAAGTTCACAGAATATACGTGTCATTTGATAGTTCACAGTGTTTTGGGGCATCATACCCAGGGACATCCTACCCTCTCACCTACTGCCACCCCTTTGTGATTGCATCGCCATGGGGTTCTGCCACGGGATCAGATGTCAGCTAGCTCACAGGTCACACTGGCTTCCATGGTGAAGGAACGGGGCTGGAAGAAGGGAGGGACCTGGAAGGAGGCAGGGCACCAGAAACACTGACTGTTCTTGGGCTGTCCTCTGGCCTCTGTGACAGCTCCCTGTCTCTATCCCTCCCTGATCCCTGCCCGGGCCAGGCCTCCTCTGAGCATCAGCCGTCTCCCATCAGCATGCCCTTCCTTCTCTGCGGCGCTTGCCAGCATCACACATGGATTCCTTGGGTTGTCTGATGCCAGCCCATCTCCCATTCTGGATGTTAAGTTCTGGGAGGTCAGGGAGGACTGTGTCTCTTTATATGTCACCCTAGCCCTAGATTTCTAGTTGGCTCAGTGACATTTGTTGACTGAATAAATGAAAGTGAGCTTTTGCCAATGTGAGAGCATGCAGATGTATGATTTTTCAGTCGCTGTAATAGACAGACCTAATGTTGACTGGGCCCTTCCCCCTTCCCATGCATGGTATGCTGAATAAACCATAACAAAGACGCCTTAATCACATCCGAGTGGTAAAGAAGAAATTCTCAGGTGTCAGAAATATCCGGAAAAATCTAAAGCAGTGTGTGGGCACTAAAGCTATGGAGGCCACCCAGGTATCAGAGGATGTTGGCCCAGGAGCTGGGGCCGGGGGTTTAACGTTCATGCAGGGTGATTTCTTCAGGCTCCAGACCCTTGTGAGGCAGGGATCAACACAGCAAATACCATCCTGACTACGAGATGGGCACTAGAAACACTGTTCACCAGCCCTGGGCATGAAGAAGCTTGATCTCTGTCTGGGTCCTACGAAAGAAAGAAAGAGAGAGAGAGAGAGAGAGAGAGAGAGAGAGAGAGAGAGAGAAAGAGAGAAAGTAAAACCCAAAACCTGTGTCATTCTACTGACATGCAGTGGGAATTCTAATCCAAGTAATTAAAATAAAAACAAATCCAGAGATGGTGACAAGTGATTAAAGCAGAGGAAAAAGCAGAACTCTGGAGGGCATTTCCATAAGCAAAAGCACCTAAATACCCTGCTCCTCCTGCCCCAGTCCACCGTCACGATCCATACAACCAAACAAGCCACCTTGAGAAAGCGGCAGCAGATGAACATTGTAGATTAGAAAATCAAGAACTGAAGTAAGTGAAATAACTTAGGACAATTAAAAGTATATTTGCGAGGCCAGGAGCAGTGGCTCACACCTGTAATCCCAGCACTTTGGGAGGCAGAGGCGGGCAGATTGCTTGAGGTCAGGAGTTTGAGACCAGCCTGGCCAACATGGTGAAACCCTTTCTCTACTAAAAATACAAAAAAGTTAACCAGGCATTGTGGCGCATGCCTGTAGTCCCAGCTACTTGGGAGGCTGTCGCAGGAGAATCACTTGGACCTGGGAGGTGGAGGTTTCAGTGAGCTGAGATCACGCACTGCACTACAGCCTGGGTGACAGAGCAAGACTATATTTGAAAAATATATATATTTGCAATATCTAAATAGAAAAAAAAAGAAGGTATGCAAATTCCAAGATGATAATCCTAATGGCTAAAATGGGGAGGGGAGATGTTGAAAAGAAGATAACGCTATAATCCCAATGGACAACAGTTTAGGACATGAGAAGAGAAAGATCAGAGTAAAAGTGTCATAAAATCCTTCCAATCTGGTGAGGAGGATAATGATATTGATTAATCTTAGACCTTAAATTCAAGTATGTGTTAAAAAATTAAAATAATAGAAACCCATTATTAGGTTTTATTTTTAACCAATTATTTCCATTAAAATAATAGAAACCTAATATATAACTTCTAAACCAATAGGCTACAAGACGAGAAAATAATAAGCACATAATCGATACAGTGAAAGGCAAGAGGTGAGAAAAGGCAAAGATGAAGCATGGCAAACAAAATAATGTAGTATACATATACTAAACATATTAGAAATCTTAATAAAGAAGCTTAAATTGCCTGTTAAAAGACAAAGACGCTTAGACTTAATTTTTTAAAAATCCGGCTATCTGTAGTTTACAAGAAGCAAACCTAAAAACATTAAGATATCAAAAGTTAAAAATAAAGAGACAGAAAAATATAAACCAGTTACTAAGTGAAAGTTGATATTGATATATAAAATAGCAAATAAGATTTGAAGAAAAACATTAAAAATATGATTATGAGGAATCATGTTAAAAAGGAAAAATTTGCCAAGAAGTTACAATCATAAGCTTATATGCACCAAAACACAGAGAATTAAAAATATAAAGCAAAAATGGATAGAAATGCAAAAAGAATTGCTTCTTTTCTTCTTCATGGTTTCATTTGGCCTGAGTGCTACAAAACTGTGTAGCAGTCAACTCAACTGAGGATGGCTTAACTCAGCTAAACCTACAGCAGAGCTATGTCCACAGCCCTGTGCTGCCCTAGGGGAATTTAGATGGTTCTAACCAATCTACCAAGGAGAAGAGGAGCAAAGAGTGAGATAACTAATGAGAAAAAGGGAACATCTACTATGCTTAAGATATTATGCTAAGAACTAAGTAAACCTTCTTATTCAACCTCACAGAAATCCAGTGAGGTTGGATTGGTTACCCCAGTTACTACTAGTAACCCCAATTTACAGAGTAGAAACCGAGTTTCAAAGACATTAAGTAACTTTTCAGAGGTCACATGACTGGGGAACAATAGAGTTTACATTGTAGTCATCTGACATAATCTCCATGAGGCCAGGGACCATATTTTCACTCCATATCCCTAGTATGTAAAACTATGCCTGGCACAGATCAGGCACTTGATAAATATCAGATGAATGGATGAATGCAGCTGTAATTCCAAGCCTGTGCATTTTCTATTATGCCAGAGCACCGACTCTGTTATCTCACTTACTCTTGGCTATCTATATCTTTATCTCACTCAGATCTCCTCTTCAAAAAAGGCATCTCTTCGCTCTAGCCTGACCCATTTCCCCTCTCTCATTCAGAGTTGATAAAGGAGAGAGAAGAAAGCCCAGTTTAACAACAACAGACCCAATTTCCTTCAAGGCTGGTGGTTGGCAAATGATGCTCCTGATAGCGGTTAAGGGAGACAGCAGGCAACGGGTGGCCCCCTGCACTGGACATTTGCAAGAAAAAGAATTTCCCATTCTCCTCTGCTGTCGGTTGCTGGTTACCTCCCTATCCTACAAGATCATGAGAAGACCCCTGGAAATGATTTGAGGACCATAACGGATTAATATTTAAACACCAACTGAAGTGGCTCTGGAACCATACAAGTGGTGAGAAAATTCTTGGAGACAGAAGAATTGCCAGAGGAATTTTAATTTGTCACTATTTTTTTGTACTTTTTATTTTGAAATAATTATAGACTCACAGGAAGTTGTACAAATAGCACACAGAGTCCTGAGTACCCTTGACTCATCTTCCCCTAATGGGAACACCTTGTAGAATAATATTAATACCAACACCAGGAAACTGACATTTGTATAATACTTGACTGAACTACAGACCTGATCCCACTTTCACTATTTTTTTACATGGATTCATTTGTATGTGTGGTTGTGCATGGTATATATGTAGCTCTATGCAATTTCATCCTGTGAACACACTCATGAGACCATCACCACAATCAAGATACAGAACTGTTTCATCACCCTGAAAAGACTTCCTTGGGTTACCCCTTTTAGACACACTCATGCTGCCATCCATCTCCACAACCCCTAGTTTGTTCTCCATCTCTACAGTTTTATCTCTTAAAGGATGTGATGTCAATGGAATCATACAGCATGTGACTTTTTGAGATGAACATTTTCTTCATTCAGCATAATACCCTTGAGATCTATCCAGGTTGTTGCCCATGTCAATAGTTTGTTCACTTTCATTGCTGAGTAGTATTTCATGGTATGAATATACCAGTCTCCCATTGAAGGACATTTGCATTGTTTACATTTTTCCACTATTGACTGCAGCTCTTTGACAAGAGAGTCAGTCCTGCTTCAGGTTGCAGAGCCTTCAGAATTCCTGGTGAGCAGTGAGGATCTATACTGCATTCCATGAATTCATTGGCTTTTCAGTTGCAGTTCATTCTTATCAATCCTTCAAGTTTTAAGTAAAACATCAACTTTTCTGCGACGTCTTTGCGTTGATAACCATCTCCGTGGCCAGACTCTTGCAGCTTCCTTATAATCCCATAGATGTCCTTTACTCTTTGTCCTCAGCTCTGGCCCAGGGCCCAACACGGTCAGTGAGCATTTATTTGTTGAATCAAGAGATCAACAGCAAAGCTGTCATCACAGTCTTTTCCTAATACAGGCCACCCCCACCTGTGATCATAACACATTGCTGGAAGCCACATAGAGAGGGACTGTCATCACTAAAGGGGCCATGTATTCCTACTTGAACAATGTTATAATTACAATATAGATAGGGCCAGCAGTAGGACTTTCAGATGGTTCCAAGGTGTTACTATTCTAGATAATACTGGAACTTTTTTTTTTTTTTTTTTGAGACAGTCTTGCACTGTCACCCAGGCTGGAGTGCAATGGCGTGATCTCGGCTCACTGCAACCTCCGCCTTCCGGGTTCAAGTTATTCTCCTGCCTCAGCCTCCTAAGTAGCTGAGATTACAGGTGCCTGCCACCATGCCCAGCTAATTGTTTGTATTTTTAGTAGAGACAGGGTTTCACTATGTTGTCCAGGCTGGTCTCAAACTCCTGATCTTGTGATTCGCCAGCCTTGGCCTCCCAAAGTGCTGGGATTACAGGCATGAGCCACCGTGCGCGGCCTCAAACTTCTTAATATATAAGTGTATTTCTACAGATCTGATTATTTCGCTAGGAGAGAAGCCTAGAGCTAGAATTGCTCAGTCAGAAGGAATACGCTTTTATATTTCTTAGTACATGCTGCCAAGTTGCTCTCCAGAAAGGTAGCTGTATTGGTTGCCTACTATTGCTGTAACAAATTACCACCGATTTAGTGGCTTAAAATAACACTAATTTATCTTACCATTCTGGTGGTCAGAAGTCCTAAAACCAAGGTGCTAGCAGGGTTGACTTCTTTCTGGGGTGCTAGGGGAGAATCCTTCTTGTCTTTTCCAGCTCCTAGAGGCTACAACATTACTTGGCTCGCCGTTCCTTCCTCCATCTTCAAAACCAGCAGCATAGTCCTTCCGATCTCTCTCTTTTCTCTCTTCTTTCTTTCCTCTCTCTTTCTGAGTTCTGCTTCTGTAGTTGCACTGCCTTCTCTTACTCTGACCTTCCTGCCTTTCTCTTAAAAGGACCCTTGTGATAACATTAAGTCCAACCGGATAATCCAAGATAATCTCCCCATCCCACTATCCTTAACTTAATTGCATCTGCAAAGTCTCTTTGGCATGTAAGGTAGCACACACACAAGTTCTGGGATTAGGATGCAGACATCTTTGGGAGGCTGTTATTAGACAGCCTGTAGCAGAATATTAGAGCTAATGCTCCTTTTGAACGAGAACAAAGTATAGTCTAGGGAGTTCAGAGGCAGAATCAAAAATTGCTGTTTACTGTAAGAACATCATTCCCTCAAGACTGAAGTGCAAGGTGGTTTTCAGCTCTAGACATAAGCAGTATAATAAAAATATCATTCTTGAAAATCAGGGATGATTCTGTGGAAAGACCATCCCCTAATACTGACATTGGGTTCCAGCCCCGGAGAGACAGAACAAGAAGCAAACACACAAATTGGTTAGTGAGATCCTACAAGCAGGCCAACAAGACAAGGAAGGCAAGTTCAGTTACCTTCATAGAATAACAATCGTCAAAACGTCCAGCGGTATGTAAATGATTTATTGACGTATACTTCACACCCTCACTACCTGTTCTTTCTGCAAAGTTTTATTTTGTTCCCAGCAATAACATAATTACACGCTGCCAATTTTCAAGCACTTCGGATGTCACTATTTTCCTCTGTTTTCCAAGTTTATCAGTCCTCCCAACAGTCAACGTATCTGCTGGCCACAAATCACAAACTGCTTGCACATAGATTGCAGGGGACTTCAATTGTTTCATCTGTCTGCAACGTTCTTTCCCTGCTTGGAAGAATTTCACTGGCTTTCTGTGTGAGACTATTCCTCCTCCCAGGCCATCCTTCTGCTGCTAGTGGAGATGGCTCATCACAGAGCACCATCTCCTTTTCCTCCCCATCCTGGCCTGGACCACAGGATGGGGCACATTAATCAAGAGGAAGTAAACACAATACCCCACCCTTTTGGCTGTGGAGGTTAGTCCAGAAATGGACACATGATCTTAGCCAAACTAATCAGAGTTCTTCTTTGGCATTTTTTAAACTTTAGCTTGGGGAAAAGGGCTTTTCTCTGGGTGATGGGGCTATGGCTGGGAGCTCAGACACCATTAGCCACCAAGTTCCTTGCTTTTGGCACAAGTTGTTCTGAAAGAATTAAGCCAACATGTCATGACAGTCAGAGATGTGAGAGACAGAAGCAGAGGCAGAGGGGCAGACCCAGAGATGCCTGAGGTTCTGGGATGAGGTCCTGGTTCCCACCATGCCTGAGTTCAGCTGCTTCCTGGATCTTCACTTAATTTGAGTATGTGAGCCAAGGTGAATCCTCTCTTTTGGGTTTCTGTCATCTGCAACTAAGAGAGTGCTGGGGCAATAAACAGGGGTGTGAGGCCTGCCTTTCCCTGCTTCATCTTCAATAGCAGGCCCATTTCTGCTGATGCTCTTTTTCCTCTGCTCTTGGGAAACATCTTACAAAGTCACCCGTAGTCAGATCTAAGTGACTGATAAGGTTTATGGAGTTGGCGCTCCAGGCTATTAACTTCATGCAGCTGAGCAGTGGAAATTGTGCCTCCTGAGCAGCCTCCCCTGGGAACAGCCCTACCCTAGTTGCCTCATCTGTTCAAATGCTGTCTTGGTCTGCCATTACTAGGTAGATATAGGGCTGTGCTATGGTGACCACAGGATCAATGTGTGTGTGTGTGTGTGTGTGTGTGTGTGTGTGTGTGTGTGTTAAAGAGAGAGCGAGCACGCATGAGTGAATGAGTTAGGAGCTGTGTTTACTCATACTCACAGATCAGCGTGTGAGGGCAGTTAGGCCAAGCTGGGCCTTTCCTATCCCATATGAAGAAAGGACAAGGAGGAGAAAATTCCACAACAGATTGGTAAGCAACATACCCTGCATCTGAGATGTCCTAGCAAAAACCAGCACTTTCTTGGACAAGGAGTGCCATCCCCAAAGCCGAGGGTGATGGACTAGCCTGATGTAGTATCTCCCTATCCACCCCCTACTGCCCTTGAGTATTGGAGAAAAACACAGCCCCCAACATTAACAGCCCAACTGATATGTAGCTCATGGCAAACTTACACCATAAATCTTCCAGGTCCCTTCTGTAGTGGATGCTAAATAAATATTTTTGGATTGCTAACTAAATATTTTTGCAATTAATCCCCTTTAATCTCAAGACTAGATGAGCAGTCCTGTGAAAATGTGGCTCTCCACTTCTCTGTATCCTTTAGGTGACTGTAGCCTGGGCTGGCTTAGGTGAAGGAGACCCCCATACTTCTTAGTCAATCCTTTGTAACTGTTCTTGTTATGCAAAATGCTATGGTACTTGTTCTAGAATCCATCCCCTTGAGTTCAGAATAATAATGTATTAGTCCGTTTTCACACTGCTGATAAAGACATAACTGAGACTGGGCAATTTACAAAAGAAAGGGGTTTTAATTGAACTTAAAGTTCCACGTGGCTAGGGAAGCCTCACAATTATGGCAGCAGGCAAGGAGGAGCAAGTCACATCTTACATGGATGGCAACAGGCAAAAAGAGCTTGTGCAGGGAGATTTTCAAAACCATCAGATCTCATGAGACATATCCACCAGCATCAGAACAGTGTGGGAAAGACCTACCCCCATGATTCAATTACCTCCCACTGGGTCCCTCCCACATCACGTGAGAATTCAAGATGAGATTTGGGTGGGGACACAGCCAAACCATATCAAATAATGTGCATCCAAATAAGTAAAAGCTCCTTTCATAGCTGATTCTATAGCAAAAAGAAGTTTACAAGTGTGGGCTGGCCCAGATGACCACTCCCCTCCAACCCTGAAGACATTAAATAGATCGTGGTCTTGCTCCAACAAGCATTTAGAAGAGGTGAGATGGTTGGGAGGCTTTTCCTGTCTTTTGCTTTTGTTTTTTGCAGGAACACATGTTGGCCTTTCCTTGGCCTTCCATGCGTCATGCCTACACTGGAGACTATGAATTCTATAGGTGAGTAGGTGGGTGAAAAAAGCACTTTGGCAGCTTATCAAGATACGTGCACAGCACTGCTTTAGAAAAAGTAATGGGGTGAGGGGGAGCCACCAGCCTTATGAATTGGTGAGAACTTTGAAAGCTGAGAGAGTCAGGGACAGCAGTGCTTGGAAGAGCAGAAGGGTGTTGGTTGGCTGGGGAGAGGACAGGCAGCCCCCCTTCCGTGGGGCCCCTGAGTCAACCATGATGGGCACAGCAGAGCCGCTGCTGTCAGCTCCCAGCCCAGAGGAAGTGAAGCCCAAACAGCAGACTGAGTCATATTTATTGAAGAGACCATGAGAACAAAAGCTGTAGACAGGAGCTTCTGCGGGGGATGGCATTCAAACTGCTTTTACCATTCCATTAGCAGTTTCTCTTTCCCTTGAGTGGATGGGCTACGTGGGAAGTGGGTTACAAATATCAAACAGAGGTTCCATTTTCACATTGCCCTTCAATGGGCGGTTTTAACCCTACATAACCAGGTGTGTTTTGAGAGATTTGCTGACTGCTGACATTTTAGGTGTAACGTTTCCCCATAGATAAGTCTATGTTTTATTCAAAAGATAATGTTGATGAAATTCTGGAGATTGTGAAATGTTGAAAATGGAAAGTTTTACATTGCAAAGACTAGTTGGAGGCATTAGTACACTTTTTTTTTTTTTTTGGCAAAGGATATGTTTGGAAACTCAGTTCTAGCCTCAGATGGAATCCACTGGGACCAGTAGAGGGACAGAAGTCAACAGATTCAGGGTCTAGACAAATTCTTTGTCTGTGTGGCTGTGGAACCTTAGGCAAGTCACTTTTATGCATTCTTATTTTTGTATTTTTATTTTAAAGGTAAATGAAACATTTCTACAATCCCAAATTAATCACTTCTAACATCTTGGAGACCATTTTCTCACCCGTGATTAAAGGGGTTGGACCAGGTGATTATTATGGTTCCTATCGGCTTAATATTCTTTGATTCCATGACTTTCTATTCTATGGGTCCAGGAAGAACATAGATTAAATCCTACTGCTCCTTGTGAAATATCTATCTATCTATCTATCTATCTATCTATCTATCTATCTATCTATCTATCTATCTATATCAGTTTTAGAGACACGGTCTTGCTCTGCCACCCAGACTGGAGTGCAATAATTATAGCTCATTGCCGCCTGGAACTTCTGGGCTCAAGTGATCCTCCCACCTTAGCCTCCCGAGTAGCTGGGACTACAGACTACAGGTGTGCACCACTGTGCCTGCTCCAAGTATGTACGTGTGTGTGTGTGTGTGTGTGTGTGTGTGT
>NW_012102654.1:1730857-1739459 GCF_000951045.1 Mandrillus leucophaeus | reverse complement strand
TTTGTATTTTTAGTAGAGACGGGGTTTCACCATGTTGGCCAGAGTGGTCTCGAACTCTTAACCTCAGGTGATCCACCTGCCTTGGCCTCCCAAAGTGCTGGGATTACAGGCACGAGCCACCTTGCCCAGCCCCAAATACTTATATTTTTTAAAAGTTAGTTACAACTGGGGTTAATAGTTCGCACTTGTGTTATGTCCGACCTCTTGCAACTTTATTATGAAGCAGGAGTTCCCCCGCTTATTAACAGGAGGCTCTACTGATCTTTGCCCTGAAGTCACGGGACTGGAGAATGTGTAACAGCAAGGTCCCTGAGTGGGGCTGCACCCCTCTCCCCAAAGGGCATTGAAATGGATCTTCCAGACACATCCAGAGCTTTGAGAGCTCTGAATCTCCTATCTTATCTGCTGAGATGCTGTTATTTGGAGACCCTATAATTGCTTGGGGGAAGTCTCTCAGAAGAGAATGCAAATGTCTCTGGAATGTTTGCTCATCCTTGGCCAGACTCCCAATCTACAAGGTCTCAATAACATGCAAATTCTATTTGTTCGTCCCTCTGCTATTTGACTTACTGTGACTGACGTTATGCATTTTTCAATGTATTGCTTAATGTATCCTCCATTTGCAAATTCTACTGTCTTTTAGGCTGCTACCAAACACACAGCCACCATGGAAGTAACCATGACATAAACTTCAAACACCTACACCAGCAATTGCTTCCCTGTACCTTTATCATGCTTTGAGTATGCTCTGACTCATTTGTTTTCCTTACTGAAAGAACAGAGTTATATACATTTCCGTGCTAGGATGAGAAGACTGCAGAATGTTACTGGACTGAGGTCTTGACTGGGTGATAACCAGCCACCTCGGTCAAGGGGCCACTGTGAACAGAGAGTAGAAGTATTGCTGCAATCTATCCTGACAACTTTAGGACAAAGACTGCCTGTGATGAAGGAGTCTGTTCTGTCTAGGGTTGCCCTTGATGGGCAAGCAACCATCACCTCTCAGTTTGTCACAATATTAGGATTTAAGGGGGTTTTAGACATTTTGGAATCTCATTTCATTTTACAGGTACAAAAATGGGACCAGGTTTGTCCGAGAAAATTATTCTAAAATTTGTAAAACATCTTGAAATGTGTACAGGATATCGATGCATATTATTTCCTTTGAGCTTTTTAGCAACTCTGCATGAGACATGCCAGGTGCTCTTCGCTCCATTTTACAGGGGAATGAAAGGAATCTCGGGGCTGTTGGGTGTGGGGCCCAGGATCAGAGCTGAGGTCTTCAACCCTGCCCCGCGTTCCTGCCAATGCACTGTGCTGCCTTCTGAGAATCCAACTCCAAAACTGGCTTTCGCTTGAGGTTTGAAAGGAAGAACAAAGAGGCAGAGATGGAAGGACAGGAAGAGGATATTTAACGGGTTCTCTGACTGTATGCCATGTGGTTTATTACAGAGTTCTATTTGTACTTTATGTAATTGCCATCTTTGCCCTGTGAGGCAAATATTCCAACCCCTCTCGAAAATTCAGACTTAAAGAGGTTAAAGAAACTTGACCTAAGTCATACAGTTAAGACCAAAAAACAAACAGAAAAGGGGATCTGGGATTGGAAATACACTTTTAGACTCTAGACTTTCTGGCCTTCTCTGTTGTTTTCTGGGTGCAACATGACACCCTGGAAACTTCAGTTAAGTCACAATGATCCAATTTCTAATAAGGACACCAGAAGAGAGCAGGAGGCAGGCCTCAGTCCCCTCTGTTTGGCATCAGACCCAGTTGTCTGAGGCTGGGATGCACAGGAACATGAGAAATAGTAATGAGGGAGAAACATGCCTGATGGGGTGTTGGAAAGACAGAGGCATAGGTACTGGGAGGACAGGTTAGCTGCAAGGTGGAGGTCCATGCAGTGTCAGGGCATGGAAGAACAGCCTCCAAATGGAAGAGGCAGCGGTGAATGGCTTGGGATGTGGGGGGATGTGGCTTGGTACAGGGCAGGGCTGCGTGGGAGCAGAGAGGATTCTGCAAGCTGCCCAGCCTGCATCACTGGCATCCTGAGAACAAGTGCAAGCAGAGAGATCCGGCCCTTCAAGAACCACCTACCCAGCCACCCCCACAAAGATATTGCCCAATGCCAAGTAGAAGCCAAGCAACAACCAATTTGGGCCCCCGGATGATGAGCCACTATCTCTGGAGCATAATGCTGGCCACCTCTGACAATTACTTTCCTCTAGCTGCAAAGAGAACCAGGGAACTGTTTGTATTGTCTGCAGTGCTTCACATACAGTGCTGGGAGGTGCGATCGCACTTCTCTTACTGGTTGCTAAGCATATCGTTACTAGGCGACGGCATCAAGATGATGCACAAGGCTGGAGTTCCAGGAGGTGTGTGTGCTGGAGTGTGTGCACGCCGGGAAGAGCTGGAAAGTGGAGTGGGAAGAAAAGGGGGTTCTATTGATTTTGCTTTGACTGAGGGGTCTTGGCAAGCGAAATTTAGGAGAGTCCTGCCATGCAGAGGAAACAGGGCAGAGATCACGCTACTCCCGCACGGCTGGAAACAAGCAAAGAAACATCTGAATATTCGTAACATAGGAAAAGGGCCAGATCTGGCTTAAAGCTGCTCCCCAAGAAGAGTATCTCAGAGTAGACAGACTTTAGACATCCAGTTTCACTGGCTTTCAACTTTGGGGATATTTCTGTTTTTTCCCATATGCTACTCGGTTCTCATTTTATCTAGAGGTCGTTTTATTTATCTGGAGATTGTTTTATCTGAATTGAAAAGCACCTTGGGTTTGTGAAATGTGAGACCTCTCCAGGTCCACATTGCTAGGGTGTGATGCTGTTGAAGTCAGAAGAATGGGCTGCTTCAGAGAGAAGGAGCTCCCCATCTCTGTGGGTGTTTAAACAGACTGGACACCCGCTTGGCATGAGAGCTTCTTGGAAGAGCAGCTTTGAAAGAGAAGCAGGGGAGGAAGGCAAGAGGTAGTGGGGCCAAATGCATGAGAGGTAGAGATACAGTGATTGCAGGGACTAGGTAAAGTCAGCTGGCTAGATGATGGCAAGGCAGAATGTTCTGGCTGAATTGTGTCCCCCAAAATTCCTGTGTTGAGGTCCTAACCCACAGTACTTCACAATGGGACTGTATTTAGAGATGGGTCTTTAAAGTGGTGATTATAATGGGACCATTAGGGTTGGCCCTAATCCAGTATGGCTGGTGTCTTTATAAAAGGAGGAGATTAAGACACACACACACAGAGGGATGACCATGTGAGGACACAGGCAACAGAGGCATTTGCAAGCCAAAGAGAGGCCTCAGAAGAAACCAGCCATGCTGACACCTTGATGTTGGACTTCCAGCCTCCAGAACTGGGAGAAAATAAATTTCTGTTGTTGAAGCTGCCCAGTCCATGGTACTTTCTGATGACAGTTGAACAAACTAACATAAGAATGGCTGGGCACATGGTAGCTCATGCCTGTAATCCCAACATTTTGGGAGGCCGAGGTGGGTGGATCTTGGCTCACTGCAACCTCTGCCTCTGGGATTCAAGCGATTCTCCTGCTTCAGCCTCCCAAGTAGCTGGGATTACAGGTGCATGCCACCATGCTCAGCTGATTTTTTATTTTTAGTAAAGACGGGGTTTCACCACATTGGCCAGGCTGGTCTTGAATTCCTGACCTCAAGTGATTCACCTGCTTCAGCCTCCCAAAGTGCTTGGATTACAGGCATGAGCCACAGTGTCCAGCTCAGCCATGACTTTTTAAGATGGCAGCAGAATAACTGATCTAGAAGTGGAGAGCCAGAAAGGCACGGCATTTGAAAACCCATCTCATGCAAAGAAGAGGGGAAGTAACTCTTGATGTTAAGCCTAGATCGGGGATAATGGGGTGGGTAGCTCCCTATCATTGAGGGCTGTCAAATTGCAAAACAGTCATCATTCTGGGCTATTGCCAAGCGCAGTTCAGCACCAAAGGAGCATGAGTTTCAGAAAGTTTGGCTCAGTGAAAGAAAGAACCTTTCAGCCATGCATTATCCAACAATTGGAATGAGGTGTTGGGATGAAACATTCTCAACAGGTGCTCAAGGAAGAGATGACCTCTCTCCATGAGGAGGAGTTTGGGCTGGATGACTTTTAGTGGTCTATCCCCACTTTCCCCCCAAATAATTTGTTGTTCAATGGGGATATTTCTGGTCCTTCACGATGTTCCATTTTTCTCTGATGAAGGGAGACTGCTCGTCACTTTCTCCATCGCTCTCAGCAGCATGAAGAGCAGAAAGCAAGCTTTTTTTTTTTTTTTTCCCTTCTGAGACAGTGTCTGGCTCTGTTGCCCAGGCTGGAGGGTAGTGGCACAATCATGGCTCACTGTAGCCTCAACCTCCTGGGCTCAAGAAATCTTCCCACCTCAGCCCCCTGAGTAGCTGGGACTACAGGCGTGTGCCACCAGACCAGGCTAATTTTTGTGTTTTGTACTTTTTTTGGTGTGGAGACAGGGTCTCATCATGTTGCCCAGGCTAGTCTTGAACTCCTAGTTCAAACGATCTGCGTGCCTTAGCCTCCCAAGTGCTAGCATTACAGCCATGAGCCACAGCACCCCACAAAGAAAGCAAATACCTTTAAGAAAACAGAGTGAAAACACAAATCCACATAACCTCTTTTATGAGCTCTTCCCCATCTGCAAACAGAAAACTAGCTCAAAGAGGGCAAACTACCTGTAACATATGCCATAGTCCTGAGCAACCAGACTTGTAGTTGAAGTCTTAACTTCAACTTCAAAATTGCAAGAGGGAATGAGGAACATTGGGGTAGGAGAAACAGCTCTTCTGGCAGGGGGGTGAGACATGAATCTTTTTTGGGGAGCAAGGAGTTTAGACACCTGTGATCTGTTGTCTCAGACAGGCTCAGTCACTTTGTAGCCGGTAGTGTGAGCATCTCCTGCTCCTGTAAGTTCCTCACCATGGCCCCAACCTCTCACTGTGGCCTCCAGGATCACGAGGTCCTGGTTTCCATGTGGCTGCTGGATCTGGGGCTTGTATACACATTTTTACCTGACTTGCCTTCCCATTAATGTCATAGGTTTTATGTGTTTTCCATGCCTGGAATCACCCATATGTCATAGAAGCTACTTGCCTCTCATTTCCTCCTTTGATCAGAAAGTCAGCATAGAAGTTCTGCACAGATAGGTTGCTGGGTCCCATCATCAAAATGTCACATCTGCAGGCGGGGGAAAGCAAATACTTCCCAGAATTCATTCACAGTCAGAATCATCCACACCCTACTCCTGGCTCAGCTTGCCTTTGCAGGGGAATCAGGGGGATTCTCCAATACAGGCTGTTCTCCAGGCCACTAAGCCCCTCACTCAGAGCAGCCTCACCATTCCCCAGGGACAGGCAGGTCCTCACTGTGGCCCAGATGTCAACATGGGCAGCTCTGCCCCAAGGATGTGGCATGTGTTTAAACACATATAAAAGATGAAGAGGAGATGGTAGCAGAAGTCCTCCTAAGAAGAAAACCATTTAGAAACATGCATCTGCTAAATCACTGCAGTTAGAAGATGAGGCCTGAGGAAGCTGGGGTGGTATAATTCGTTCATTACTGTGGGAAAAGAGGGAGAAATAAAAGCAAAGAGGTGGCCAAAGTAGTAATGGAATGGGAATACCCCATGATCTGACCCTCTCCATAACACTTTTTGAGACACAGTTTCACTGTCTCCCAGGCTGCAGTGCAGTGGTGCCATCTTGGCTTAGTGCAACATCCAGCTCCTAGGTTCAAGTGATTCTCCTGCCTCAGCCTCCCGAGTAACTGGGATTACAGGTGCCCACCACCATGGCTGGCTAATTTTTATATCTTTAGTAGAGACGAGGTTTTGCCATACTGGCGTTAAACTCCTGACCTTAAGTGATCTGCCCGTCTTGGCCTCCCAAAGTGCTAGGATTACAGGTATGAGCCACCGCGCCCGGCCTCTTTCCCTAATACTCTTCCTCCCTCCTTCCTTCCTCCAGGAAAAATCGTAAGTGTTCTGTATGGTCTGAGACTTCTTGGGGTCATTGGTGAAGGGGCTGAGTTGTGTGTCCTAGAGTGACGTGGCTAAACAAGATGCAACAGTACAGAGGTGGCAGAAGCATGAGGAAGTGAGTTTACACCTGGACAGACGCTTAGACAGACCAAGGGAACCCCGGGCTGAGGGGCTGAAGTTTCTGCCAAGCTCCATAGAATGGATGAGGGGTGGGGCCTTAGGTGACCTTAGTTATCTATATTTCTGTCTTCTAGTAATATAATACAAGTAACAGCTACATGGTTGAATACTTATTACATGCAGCACACCAATGAATGCTAAGTGCTTTATATAGGTACGTGTATGATCCCCTTTTAACCTTTGTAATATCCCTTAAGGAAAACACCGGGGTTGTCACCCTTCAGCATGCAGGAAAGCTGAGGATGGGAGGGGTCAGAACGTGCTGAAGTCACGTGGCTGGGAAGTAGAGGGGCCACACCTTGAGAAGCCCTGGCTCCTAACCCTTGGGACCTGCCTTGCTGACAGAGCGTAAATTGTGTGCAAACCGGATGTTTGTCCTTCTCCACAGGGAGACATATTGCTCCAAATTTAAAAGAGCAATAATATCAGTTCCAACCTCATGCTGGGGAAGGGAGGTCTTGGGGAGAGAGAAGTGGGAGAGGGCGCACAAATACATGGGCTGAGGTGTGTGCCATTTCCCTGAAGAGTAAAATACGGGCAGGAACTGAGTCTAGGAGTCCTTTCTCCAAACTTAGTGCATTTTCCTCTAGTTACAGCACTGATGAAAAACATTTTTTTATTTTTTATTTATTTATTTTTTTGAGACAGAGTCTCACTCTGTCACCCAGGCTGGAGTGCAGTGGCGCAATCTCGGCTCACCGCAAGCTCCGCCTCCTGGGTTCACGCCATTTTCCTGCCTCAGCCTCCCAACTAGCTGGGACTACAGGCACCACCACCACGCCTGGCTAATTTTTTGTATTTTTAGTAGAGACAGGGTTTCACCATGTTAGCCAGGATGCTCTCAATCTCCTGACTTCGTGATCCGCCCGCCTCAGCTCCCAAAGTGCTGGGATTACAGGCGTGAGCCACCACGTCTAGCGAAAAAAAAATTTTTAAAGGAGAAAGGACAGAAGGCAGGCGACATGGTAACAGTGAATGAATAAGGTAAAGGTTGAATGGGGTTGTCAAGAGCACCTCTGTGGCATTGGGCTGAGACTGGCTGAATGTGCATTCTGTGAGCTGGGCATCCCTTCCGGGGTGATGGGTCATTAGACAGATGTAAAAAAGCAACAAAGGGCAGTCATTCCCAGACAGGTATCTGGAACACTCCAGGGCTTTGGGGACTACATGGGGTCCCCAGGTCAGGGGACTCCATGTGCCTGGAAAACACCAGTGGCTTCATTTCAAAGTCATTTGTGATTTTCACAACAAAGTAAAAGAGCAAGACCTTGAGCCAGGCTTGAGGGAGAGGAACCACGTTTGGAAGTGACTTGAGAGGGGAAGGGAGCAATGGGAGGGCTTGGCTGTATGTCAGCTGAGAGATACAAAAGAAGAAGGTGGATCTGGAAGATGTACAAGAACAAGCCAAAAACAAACAAACAAACAAACAAAGAAGGATCAATCATAAAATGAAATTCCTGAGGCTGACTTGGATGTCAAAGTCCGCACATTTTTTTGCCTGAGGAAAACATTCTTAATGCAGCTCTGGGGGTGGTAGTTCCCTGAGCGATGCTGATTAGTAATCAAATTATTTTCAAGGCTGATGAGCACATTGGACCCTGGCACTCAGCGACATCAGTTCAGGGGTGGCTTCACAAACGCCGCCTCTTCTCTGCTACCCAGGCCTTGGTAGGTGCGTTTCAAGAGCTGGTGGCCAGCAAGGGCCAATGTAAACAGGTCTCTTGTGTTTCAGGCCCTTCTCACTGCAATTCAGCAGACATGGATGGAACACGTCTTCTATGTGACCCACTGAGGGGGGACACAGGTGCCAGGACTCCATCCTCAGGACTATAGTCTAAGTGGGGAAGGCACATGTCCAATGAAAGATAAAATAGGGCAGAAGGAAAGTCCTAAGGGAAGGCACATGTCCAATGAAAGATAAAATAGGGCAGAAGGAAAGTCCTAAGGGAAGGCACATGTCCAATGAAAGATAAAATAGGGCAGAAGGAAAGTCCTAACTGAGTCAGGAAGAAGAGTGTGAGATCAGAGGAGCACAGATGGGATGAACCCGGGGCGCTGGGAGAAGGGCACAGCAGAGGTGGCACAGGGGGAGGGTTTGAAGGAATCTGAGAGGTGGGAATTTAGAAAGCCTGGGAGAGGCAGTCTTGCCTTCAAGACCGGGAACGAAGACAAAAATCTGGGGAAGCCAACCAAGTCATCAGGGCGCCGTGGGCAGGAAAGGAAACATAGTCGTTGCTTCAACCAGGGTGGGCACCAAAACTATTTTTGAAGCATTAAGAACAAAGCAGGCTGGGCTCAGTGGCTTCTCGGGAGGCTGAGGTGGGAGGATCATTTGAGCCGGGAGGTTGAGACTGCAGTGAGCTATAATTACACTGCTGCACTCCAGCATGGGCAACAGAGTGAGACCCTGTCTCAAG
>NW_012102654.1:1700736-1730714 GCF_000951045.1 Mandrillus leucophaeus | reverse complement strand
TGTCTTAAAATCTCACCTGTGGGGTGGGGGTTCTGATACACACCCCTAAGGAACAGAATTGCAAAGGTGCTTGAGGGTACGTCCCTGTGGGGGAACCTCCACTGCAGTGGTTCTCAAAGTGGGGTCCCCAGGCCAGCAGTGTCCATATCACTTGCAGTCCTGTGGGAAGTACAATTCTTGCTCTCCCCGGATGCACTGTGGCAGAAACTATGGAGTTGGAGCCCAGTTTAAAAGCCGTGCAGCCAGGTGGGGTGGATCATATCTGTGTAATCCCAGCACTTTGGGAGGCTAAGACAGGAGGATCACTTGACCCCAGGGGTTCAAGACCTGGCAACAGAGCAAGACTATCTCTACAAAAAAATTAGCTGAGTGTGATGGTGGGTGCCTGTAGTCCCAGCTACTAGGGAGGCTGAGGTGGAGGAGATTGCTTGAGCCTGGGAGGTAGAAGCTGCATTGAGGTATGACTGCACCATTGTACTGGAGGCTGGGCAACAGAACAAGACCCTGTGAAAAACAAACAAACAAAAAACACACAAAACACCCCCACAGCACCGCAAGTGATTCTGATGCCACTGACTCCATGCTGTGCTGAAGGACTGCAGTGAGTCCAAGGACTGTCCGCCTTGGTCATGACACACACCTCCCCTTGGAACATTCTCCACTGAGGTGGCCACATCCTGGGGCCAGGGAGTCCTCCACTCACTCAGCTCTTTTGGGAGTAGATGAGCTTTTGTGGGTCTTGTTCTTGTCTGAATCTCTCTGATGCCCCTCATTTCCACAGGTATCAGAGGTCATCCCAAAACAAGCACTTTTTCCTCGAATCTTTCCCCTAAAAGTTCTCCGCATCTGAACAAATGTTTCCACAGTGTGAGCTCCATATCCTGACATTTGCTAGATTATGACTGGGAGACAAAGGGGCACAAGACGGGGGCCTGTCTTTCCTTCATCCCATTTAGCAACACATGTACTTGTGAAAAATAATTTTATCTCAAGAAAACATGTGCCAGGCATAAACGGATGGTACAGCCAAGAGCTCTGGGAGGAGGGGCACTGGGGGAGGTAGAACGTGAGGATGCCCTTCCCTCCACCACAGTGCCTTCTAGTCCTGAACATCCTCTATGTGCCATCATCCCGATAGAATAGCTGAGCCCAACTGTTGGGGCAAAAATAGCTGCCAGGCCATCCCCTTGCTCTCCAGGTAGGTATCCCCTTCATCTGTCTCTCCCTCTGCACCTCTTGCTGACAGCTGGCTGGTTCTTACCCATCTGGCCAAGCCCTGTCTGTTCTGTCTGCCCCCCTCCCCACTGCACATACGCAAACAGCAGCAAGAGGCAGGAAGTGGGTTCTTCCTTCACCAGCCCTGCTGGCCAGCGGCCAGTGTGGCAGCTTCAATGCCTGAGCAGCAGTCAGCAGCCTGGGCCATGCCCCTAGAGGACTGGCACCTCCCGCTTGCTGCACCAGCTCAGCCCTGCCTGCAGCCCTGGCCACTCCCCAGACATGCCTGTCTGCCCATGCCCAGCCAAGGCTTCTCCATGCTTGGTGCAAGAGCTCCTGCAGCCTGGGGCCAAAGTCCTCTTTAAACAAAAATCTGCCTCTCTTCCCTGCTTAAAAATTCCTGCAACTGTCTATCCTATCCTATCTATCCTATTGCTTCCTGTCACTGAAGAATGATGTCCAACGCTAAGCCACCAGGATCAAGGGTCTCTATAGCATTCCCGCCTTATCTCCACTGTGCTCCTGCTAGACCCAGCCACCCTCAGATGTTCCCAGCTTCCCAAACAGGCCCCATTTATTCAGTGCCTTCTTATCTTTGCATATGTTGTGCTCTCACCCGGTAAAGCACCTCACCTCACCACCCTTTTTCTGTCTGGCACACTCCTATCTATTCTTCAAAACCCTTCCCAGCACCACCTAACTATGAAGCCTTTTGGGCCTCCCCTTGGTAAAGTTGGTAGCTCTGGCCTTCCTGCCTCCATGGCATCTGTTCTACTGTCATGCAGAACATCTGTTCTCACTGTGGCTGCCTGCATTACTTTTCATCTTGAGAATAACACTCCTTGTTCACCTCCAAAACCACTAATGCCTTGCATGGTACCTGGCCCATAGCAGGTGCTAAGTGATGTGGAGCTAGGCTTTAGATTCACCATGTCAAAGCCACCAATTCTACATTCTCAAAAATAGGAAATATGGCTTCAAGGAAGCACATAGACTCGTTCCTTGCAGATGTTTAAAGCTGAAAGGAAAACAGCCACCTGCTAGGACAGGTGAGACTCCGTCCTGACCAACAGGCACAGAAGAAAGGACTAGGTGTCGCTGTCACTGGGAACACTGGGATCCTGCCCAGGAATGGACTAAAATTCTATGGAAGGGATCTGGATGCTTCTCTGATAGACGGTGACCTGAACTCCTAATTCTGAACCTGCCAACCACCATCAGTAAAGGAAAGGAGTCCAGGCCATATATGTCCACACTGCTATGTACTGTCCCTGGTCCCCTGATCCCCAACTCCAACCACATACACTCCAGAGTCAACTACGCCGGAGCCTGCCCGCTATGTTACCACCCTGCCGGTCTTTCCATTGTCCCAACTTCTTCCCTTTCCAGGGTCTGAGCCTTTAAAGGTCATCTCTCAAGCTTTTGCCCGTGTCTCCGTGCCCATGTCAGGCCACAGCTTCCTTTCTTATCTTCTTGCCCAATATTCTTCCTTTTTCTCTCTCTTACCCCAAACTCTAGAGTACCATTTGCCAGCTCACACATTTTCTTAAGAAAGGACCAATGGTAAAGGATGGGGAGGGGGCTGTGACTCTCTGCAGTTGGTGGCGAATCGTGGTGAGTGTGGCTTCTGAGATGGATCAGACTGTTTCACCGCAGAGAAGGTAGAAGGAGAGACCTCCAGAGCCACCACACACAACACCAGCAACCCAGAAGCCTTTGTGCTGATGGAAAGAGCAATGAAGAGCTGGTGGGCCCACCCAAGAAAACCCTTGTTATCAGGTCACGTGCCCACAGGTCCCACTCTGGTGACTTACAACTCTGGACCAAGGCCTACAATCACATCACTTGATGTCTGAGTTTCTCAACTGCCTCCAGGACCCTGCGCAGCCTTAGTTCCTTCCCATTTTAAAGGAAGATGATAAAGATACTCCAGGAGACAGAAAATAGTGTCTTGTTTCCAATCTGTAACTGCAAACTTGTTCTTTAAACAATTTTATATATGGTTCCATAAAATGTAAATTAAAGACCAAGGCTGATTTACTAAGTGGGGATTAGAAAATCCTAAACAAAGCGGGAAAGATTGGTCTGGTTGCTTGATTGGTTTACTTGCTTGCATTTCTTCTTTTGTTCATTCATTCATGAGTCCACTGTCCATCCATCCATCTACTTATTTTTAAATATCACGTTTGCTTGAATAGGAGGTAAAGCTCTCTACCTTCCCAAATTATCTGCCGGAAAAGAGAAAGTTTATATCCAAGCCCTTACAGAATCTTTCATATTATGGGTTGCTTTCTCAATTATCTTATTTTGAACAACAATATACTGTTTGGGGAAAGTATTAGCACTCCAATCAAGGCTAGTTTGGGATGCTTACGAAGGTTACTTAAAAGAATTGGTTTTTATGAAAAAAAAAAAAAAAAACCCACCATACTATAATATAGATTCAGCAATTTTTCTTTTTAAAATTTCTTTCTTTCTTTCCATAGGTTTTTGGGGAACAGGTGGTGTTTGGTTACATAAATAAGTTCTTTAGTGGTGATTTCTGAGATTTTGATGGACTTATGCCACTGGAGCAGTATATACTGTATCGAATTTGTCTTTTATCCCTCACCCCCCTCCCACGCTTCCCCTTGATTCCCCAAAGTTCATTGTATAATTCTTATGCCTTTGCATCCTCATAGCTTAGCTCCCTCAGCAATTTTTCTTGAGGGCATAACCTCAAAATTTCAAGTGCTAAATGTTGTAAACAAACCTTTAAAAGATCATTGTCTAAAAAGCAGTGTACTGAGTCGTTATACTGTTGACATAAAAAATAAATACTTTATAAAGGATTTGAACAGACATTTTTTTCCCAAGAAGACATACAAATGGCCAATAAGAACATGAAAAGGTGTTCACCATCATTAATTATCAGGGAAATGCAACCAAAAACCATAGTAAGATACTACTTAATCCTCACTGGAATGGCTAACATCAAAATTACAGACAACAACAAGTGTTGGCAAGAACATGGAGGTGTTAGAACCAACAAGTACTGCTGATGGGAATAAAAAATGAGGCAGTTGCTGTGAAAAACCATTCAGCAGTTCCTCAAAATGTTAAACAGAGTTATCACAGGACCCAGCAACTCCACTCTTAAGTTTATAGCTCAGAGAAATGAAAACATATATCCACAAAAAAACTTGTATGTGAATGCGTATAGCAGCATTATTTACAATGGTCAAAAAGTGGAAACAACCCAAATGTTTATTAACTAATGAAGAGATAAACAAAATATGGCATATCCATACAACAAAATATTACTCATCAATAAATATCAATCAAAATGAAACGAAGCACTAATATATGTTACAACATGGATGAAGTTTCAAAACACTGTGCTAAGTGAAAGCAGCCAGTCACGAAAGGCCACAGTGTTGTATGATTCCATTTATATGGAATGCCCAGAAAAGGCAGATCCATAAAAATAGAAAGTAGATAGTCTTGCCAGGGTACGGGGGAGTGGAGAACAGGGTGTGACTGTTGATGGTACGGGGGTTTCTTTTTGGAGTGACGAGAATGTTCTGCAATTAGATAGCAGTGACGGAGGGCCAGGCGCGGTGGCTCACGCCTGTAATCTCAGCACTTTAGGAGCCCAAAGCGGGCGGATCACTTGAGCTAGGAGTTCAAGACCAGCCTGGCCAACATGGTGAAACCCTGTCTCTACTAAAAAATACAAAAACTAGCCGGGCATAATGGCAGGTACCTGTAATCCCAGCTACTTGGGAGGCTGAAGCAGGAGAATCGCTTGAACCAGGAGGGAGAGGTTGCAGTGAGCTGATATCATGCCATTCACTTCAGCCTGGGCAACAGAACAAGACTGTCTTAAAAAAAAAAGAAGCGGTGATGGTTGCACAGCTCTGTGAATGCACTAAAAACTGTTGAACTGCACGTTTTAAAAAGGTGAATTTTATGGTATGTGAATTGTATCTCAAAAAATATTACTCATCAATAAAAATCAATTAGTGATTATTAAAAAATAAACTGGGGGAGGGGGAGCTGGGCTGAGGCAGGAGAATCACTTGAATCCAGGAGGCAGAGGATGCAGCAAGCTGAGATTGTGCCACTGCACTCCAGCCTGGGTGACAGAGTAAGACTCTATCTCAAAAATGAAAAATAAATAAATAAAGAAAGAGGTAAATAAACTCCTTTTGCATCAATATGAAACAGCCAACTCTCTGCAGACCATAGGGACTATGATGAATGCAGAACATGAAGAGCTGATGCAAAAAGTGTCCTGGTGACAAGGAGGACACTGATGTTAGAGATGGGAGTGAACAGTTACAATGTTTCCTAAACTGGGAGAGTTGGGGAAAAGCAGTATTTAAGTTAATGTATTATGTTATTAGCGTGTGATTGAAAATGTATCACTAAAATAATTTTTCAACATTATCCTACAAAGTTTACATATGAAAATCAGCTTTTTAATTTTTTTTTTTTTTTAGCAGCCCTCCTTATTGGGAGAACAGAGCTGCCTTATGTCAGGCACACATTGTATGTACCCAGTGCCAGTTGTGTGTCAGGCACCAGGCTGTGTCCTTGGGATATAACAGTGACTCTCCATACAGATATGGTTCTTTCCTCAACAGGGCTTATGGCCTAGTTTGTCTGAATTAAAAAGGAGCTCAAGTTTGAGGTCATTTTTATGAAAGGTTTGTAGAATGGATGATAATATCTTACAAGAGATGTTCTTAATCTTTTGGGGTCACAGGTGCCTTGGAGAGTCAGATGATAGCAATGAACCTTCTTTCATAAACATACGCATTTGCTCCGTGGTGAGAATTACACATCTTTCAGGGAGTTCAAGTCTACAGCCCCTCCTGCCACTCACACATACATAAACCTGCCATGCCCCAGGCTGGACTTCCGACTTTGAGATTGTTCTTTTCCAAATCCATTTGCACCTACAGCCATTCTCCAGCTCCCATGACACACACACAATGAGCACCTCAAGAGCCTGAGACCCGGAAAGAATTCCAGATGACCTGCACCCCAGGAGGTCCATGGAAGGGACTCAAGGGTCTGGTAGGTACCTCGCCTTCTCACTCCAACCCTGGACAGGAATATTGCTCCCTGGTTTATATCGGGCACTTACCTAAGATCTGCTTTGAAGAAAGCTTTCCACTTGCTAAAAAGTCCAACACCCCCTGATTGCACATACAAATAAAAAAACAGGAGGCTTGAACAGGCTTACGCAGGGGACTCACCCCATAGCATGTGGTGGGATATGAAGGAGGCAGTGACTAGCCCAGGGCTCCTAGGCTCAAGGCAGCTCCTGTGCCCTCTTCCGGGGTCCCCGAGGGCATGAACATAGGCTGGGGCTCAGTGTTCAGTGTTGGGTGCAGAAAGTATTTTTCTTTTCTCTCTTTTTTTTTTTTTTTTGAGACAGTGTTTTGCTGTTTTGCCCAGTCAGGCTGGAGTGCAATGGCATGATCTTGGCTCACTGCAACCTCTACCTTCCAGGTTCAAGCGATTCTCCTGCCTCAGCTTCCCGGGTAGCTGGGATTACAGGCATGCCCCACCACGCCTGGCTAATTTTGCATTTTTAGTAGAGACGGGGTTTCTCCATGTTGGTCAGGCTGGTCTCAAACTCCCAACCTCAAGTGATCTGCCCACCTCGGCCTCCCAAAGCGCTAGGATTACAGGCGTGAGCCATCATGCTTGGCCCAGAAAGCGTTTTTCTATACAGGGTCAAGTAAAGAGGGGGAGAGGGCTCAGAGGCTATACTGGTGATAATGCAGATAAATGAGGTGATTGTCGACCAAGTGTTTGCAAATCTTGAGCTTCCCAGGGCCAGAAAGCTCAGAGTCCAGCAGCCATGGCAGGTGCTATGTCTGTGTACACTGGAGGTCAAAGTCCAAGTTACTAAAAACTGGCAATCTGTGCCTTGTAAATCTTTCCCATTTTCCCGGAGCATTGTACCCTCTGCCAAGGATGCCTAACTTCTTTCCTCCTCCCCTTCTTTCTCCTCTCATTCAGCCTGGCCTACCTAGTTAGACTCAACAGCAGGAGGAGGAGAAACAAGGGAAAGGTAAGACTCGTAGAGATTAGAGAGAGTTAGGAGTGGTTTAGTAAAGAAATGATGGAGTTCCTGCCCTACATTGCTGACTCCCTCTTTCTGGGCTGTAGGAAATCTCCACCTTCAGGACAGGCAAGAAGGGCATGCTAACCACAGGGCAAGAATTCAAGAGGCTTGGGATGTGGCCCCTATTCTAGTTGCAACTGGCTGTTGCGACACCCACTGTGGGAATGAGGAAGCGCTGTCTGGCTCACTGCCTGTGAGCCAGGCGTGAGTGTACAGGGAAGGAGGGATCCCTTTTCACAGGCCCAGGGAAATACAATTTTCTATCCTTGGAATTTGAGGGTATAAGGAAGAAGAACAAAATAAAAGGCATCTCCCTGCTCTGGAGGAATGTAGCATCAGGTTGAGAAATAGATTCTGGGAGATCCCAGGATGCAAAGAAGCCCAGAAGTTGCCATGGGGAGCTCAAATGTCCTCCAAAAGGGTGGGTCACCAACTGAGCCTTAAAGGAGTAAGTAGGACTGGTGAAGTGCATGGGGCTGGCATTCCAAACAGGACACAGGACTTGAGTAGAGGCTTACCAGAGACTGGGGCGCACACCAGGCTGGCTGGAGCTTCATTTGGAAGGTATGGGGAAAGTTCAGTTAGAAGAGCAGATCAAGGTTGGATTACGGGAAGCACTGAATGGTAAATTTAAGGGGGCTGGATTTGCCTGGGGGCATTGGGGAGTTTCCAAAGGAACCAGGGATAGAACGAGGCTCTTGGGTAAAAATAGGAAGCAATATTAGGTAATATGATTTGGGTCGGAGTAGGGGCCACAGAAATGGGAAGGAAGGAATGAAAGGCATGAAGAAAGAATCTGCAGGATTGAGTGATGGGCAAGATACGAGCAGAGAAAAGTGGAGGCGTGGAAAAAGGGGAGGCAACAGCAAGGTTTCTGACCTAAGCGTGTGGGAGAGGAACAACCCCATGAAGAGGAGAGAAGCCAGGAGGAAGAGATGGTTTGGCGTGAGAAAAGGAGGAGTTTAATTTCTGAGATACAGCATTTAAGAAAACAAGCTCCTCAAGTGGGAATATCTTACAGACTCTTAGAAGCGAGGCCTAAGGGAGGGAAGGAGGGTCCTGGGAATCATCACATCTGGGTGGTCACTGGAGACATGATGGAGAAGGGGCCTGTGGATCTAAGTGCATATTCCTGACTTGATACTTCAAGGGGCTGCCAGACAGAGGTTGGGACAGGCTGGCATTTAACACACTCCTAGCAGAGGGGAGGCCCAGGGGGAAGCGGCTGGGCTGAGAATCAAGAATATGGAAGACAGAGGTGAAGAATGGTGGGTTCCTCACGGATGTTCTCATAAGTCCTGTATCTCTCAAATTCATCAAAGAACCAATTTCAACTCAGAGAAAGAAGCCTCCAGGGGCTGCCTGGATGCTCCACGGGACCACAAAGCATCTGAGTTATGCAATTTATTCAGATGTGTGAGGCCTGAACCATTACAACACTCTCTTATCTGCCCCCCTGGGAGTTTGAGCTCTCCTCACTCTCATCCACTCTACAATCCAGAATCTGACCCTGGCACCTCCATCCAAGTCAGTGTGGTCAACAGCTCCCTACTGCCTTCAGAATAAAGCCCCACAGCTGCCTGGGACTTCCAGAATAACTCTCAAACACATTGGCCTCCCTGTCCAAGCCTTATCTTCCTTTCCACTCCCATCTCTGATTCCCTTTTGCCACTCTTGACTCCACCCAAAATGAGTCACTCAAACCACACCTCTCCATCTCTCTGCTGTTATTTATACTCTTCTTTGACTACAGCCACCATCTGAAGTTCCCACAGTGTATCCTGTCTATCCTTTCAGAGTTTTGCCAAATGCTGTCTCCTCCAGGAAGCATTCCCAGAGTCCATAGCCAGAAGGAATCTCTGTCCTGCAATCTCATAACACTTCGTGCCTCTTTTATGGCACAACATTATTTACCTTTAAATAACTTAGAGTTAAATAAATACCGTACAGTTCTTTATCTTCATGTATTGCCTCCCCTACCATACTATAAACTTTGTGAGGACAGACATAATTCCTCAAATTTTGGGGAAGAAGTGGTGGTTCATGCCTGTAATCCCAACACTCTGGGAGGCCGAAGCAGAACTGCTTGAGCCCAGGTGTTCAACACCAGCCTGGGCAACATAGCAAGACATCATCTCTATAAAAATTTTAAAAATTAGCCAGGTGCAGTGGTGTGTGCCTGTGGTCTCAGCTACTCAGGAGGCTGAGGCTGGAGGATTGCTTGAGTCCGAGAGGTCAAGGTTGCAGTGAGGCGTGATTGCACCACTGTACTCCAGCCTGAGCAACAGAGTGAGATTCTGTCTCAAAATAAGATTTTAAAAATTGGGGGAAGAAAAACTATACCTTGAGAGTAAAGGGGGTGATGGGGAGAAACATTCAGCAAGTGCCTAGAACAAATTACAAATGAGCAAAGTAAGGCTCAGAGAGGTTCTATCACTTGGCGATGTCAGATAGGCAGAGTGTGACAGAGTCGAGAGTCAAACCCACCACGTTCTGATCCCAAATTCATTACTTTTCCTGGGACAATGCCTGTGATGTTTCATGGGGGATTTTCACACAGTCAAGTATTTCTCTCCATGACCCTGCTAGGGAGGCAGTACTAATTCTTCATCTTCAAATGAGAAAAGGGAGGCTTGAAGAGGAAGGAGATTTAGCCAATGTCCCCCAGTTAACAGGTGAGAGGATCTACACCAAAGCCCACGCCTCCTGCCCTCTCTCTTGCCTCTTGCCCAGGCTGAAAAACTGCCTGAGCTTCTGCCTGTAATGAACTGGGGGCTGGGATTCAAGCTTGCTGTGAGTCACTTGCAGCTGTCTCGGTTGGCACTGCTGTCTGCCAGCACCAAACATCTGCCTAAATAGCAGAGGGGATGTGATCGGATGCTGCCGAGAGCCTCTGCAGAGGTGCAAAGTGCAGCAGCATCAGATCTCTCATAACCTACCTGGGGCGGGACCTGGGGGCGGGGACTGTGTACACCCAAGCTGGGTGAGAGGGGTTGGGTTTTGACTGCAAATGCTCCCAGAGAATACAGAAAAGCACTTGAGGTTCCCAGAGCAGTGGGATGGACATAGTGCGTTAATTGAGAAATCAGAAAATGGGCTGGGTGTGGCGGCTCATGCCAGTAATCCTAGCACTTTGAGAGGCTGAGAGGAGTGGATCACCTGAGGTCAGGAGTTTGAGACTAGCCTGGCCAATATGGTGAAACCCCGTTTCTACTAAAAATAAAAGAACTAGCCAGGGATGGTGGTGGGTGCCTGTAATCTCAGCTACTCGGGAGGCTGAGGCAGAAGAACCTCTTGAACCCGGGAGGTGGAGGTTGTAGAAAGAAAATAAGCCAGGTGTGGTGGCATGTGCCTGTAGTCTTGGCTCATGCCCCTGCGCCCAAGTGAGATTTCATCTCAAAAAAAAAACAAAGAAAGAAAGAAAGCAAGCAGAAAATGATGGTGCTCCAAGTGGCCAGAACCACCACAGGGGCCATTCTGTCCCAGGTGAGAAGGGAACCCCCAGAAAAGCAAAACCCAAACTCAGGTCAGAATTCCCAGTAGACCACCCCCCGTCAATCACCCCCATATACACCAGTGGGACTGCTATGGCTTGTGGGGGGCAGGTTCTCACAGAATCAGGTGCAAGGCCCTCAAGAAAGGAAGCGCATTAAAAGGGGGTCTGCCCCCACAATTACTGGGAGAATTGGCCGAATTTAAAGGAAGACAAATGCAGGAGATGCGAATTAAACCCGGTACCGAGCTCTAAACCCTAGGCGAGGTGGATTCTTTGAGCGCCCCTGTCTCTAGTGAGTGATCTTGCCAGATTCTGTGTGGGTGGATTTCAGAACATAAAAGGAAGAGAGAGAACTGGAGAGGGGGAAGATGTTAGTGAACAGAGCCAAGCTAGGAAACGGGAAGGCTTGCCTCCCGCAGGTATTGGCCATTGCTGATCTTGGTTCTAGTCACACTGACTGGCTGCCTCATAAAAGCAGCAACCACCTGAGTGCTGGGAAAAGGTAAGAGTCCACGAAGACCACAAAACTCAGAGCAGTGTCCAGTCCTGCAGCCTGCCTATAGCTTACCTGGAGGGTCTCCCGAAAATTAAACTCCGCATTCACACCAACCTGCCCATTGCATCTAGGTGAAAAGTGCGTTGGAACATGCAGCCTCAAGTCTGCTCTCTTAATAAACTGTCACTATGAGTAATAATTATTCCTTGAGAAACAGCAGAGTGACTCAAAAAGCTGTCCCCTCCCCCTCTGCCGCCCCCTCGCACAGCTCCCAGCTTTGTACACAGTATTAGGAGGCCTAGAAAGTGAAGCCATCATTTCCTCCTGTCTGTTAGCTCTCTGAACACTTTACATGACCATCTGGACTTCGGTGCTGGATGGGCATTCGTAGACAGTCTCTTTGCTGTCTAAAGAGTTAATTAGGGCTGGCTGTTCCCCAAACACAGTGAACTGAGAGTGGGGCTAGGCAGAAACAAACATCATTGAATACCTGATGTATGCTTGTGAGACAGTGCTCAGGGGAAGCTGCCTGATGCCTTGCAGAAGAGGCCCTATAACCTCTGGAAAAATAAATGGCGCTGACCCACCAGCTCAGATATGGCCATACGTGTAAAGACACTGGAGAGCTCACACTTACTGGACGTGTATCATCTGCCTAATTATGGGACTGAATGTTTTATTGTACTTTGACTCTATTATTATTAAGTGGGTGCATAAGACACTATTATTAAGCGGGTACATCTGGGTTGTTGAAATATCAAAATAGTCCATCCTCGTTGGAAATGTCCATGCTACAGCCCCCCAAAGGCCTGTTTCTTCCACCCCCAGACTCCCCAAGATGCACTGACAGGGTAAGCCTGGCATGGAAGGGGGCTTCTCTGATGCTGCTCAGGGCAATGGTGGTGTCTATTCTGTTTGATCTGTACTCAGGCTTTAGTAGCTGTATTTTGAATATCTCTCTAATGTACACTATCTCATGCCACCCTCACCCGAAGCCCTGTTATTGTCTCCATCTTGCAGATAGGAAGCTAGGGCTAACTCACCTACCTAAGGCCACTCACGGGGTCCCAGACCTGGGCTGGAACCCAGGCAGACTGACTCTGAGCCCGAGCTCTTGAACATCTGACTGCTTGGACAGATAAGGCATATCAGTGTTGCAGAGTCACCACTATCCCTACTCTTTCTCCTCGACCCTGGAACTGACCTATACTCTACAAGAAACTCTTCATCCTCAAGCCAGCAAAACTTATCTCCATTACCACACTTTCAGCCCCAGGCACGTCGCAGCTCTGCACCTCTACTCCATCCCCCGATGTGGCCATCTACCTGGGAGGCCAAAGTCACGTGGTCCTGAGACATATGGGTCCCAGGCAGGGGAAACTAGAGACTGAGTGACCTACCATGCAGGCTAGCCCCAGGGTAGCCTCCCTCCCCTCCCTAGCCTCACCATCAGTTTCCTTTGTCCTAGCAGTATTTGGGGCACATGGAGCTACTGTCATCACCATGCAGAGCTAAGTGCCAAGGGACTTGGACTTTCTCCAGGGTCCTCTGCACGATAAAACATGGCCAGAGCTGCAAAGGGAAGACTGAGGCTGACACAGGTGGGAGTTTGTGTCTCTGAAGGATGCATGATGCTAGAAAGGTTGCATATAGCCAGACGCGGTGGCTCAGGCCTGTAATCCCAGCACTTTGGGAGGCTGAGGCAGGTGGATCACGAGGTCAAGAGATTGAGACTCTCCTGGCCAACACAGTGAAACCCTGTCTCTACTAAAAATACAAAAATTAGTGGAACGTGGTGGTGCATGCCTGTAGTCCCAGCTACTCGGGAGGCTGAGGCAGGAGAATCACTTGAACCCGGGAGGTGGAGGTTGCAGTGAGCTGAGATTGCACCACTGCACTCCAGCCTGGGCGAGAGAGTGAGACTCCACCTCAAAAAAAAAAAAAAAAAAGGTTGCACACAAGGGCTCCTTCCTTGAAGATCTTCTCTAAGTTGGACACTGCCTAGTCTAGAATGAATTAGGTCCATACGTGGAGTGCTGTTTCCCTGAGAATCTGCATGGGCTCTATAGCCATACTTAGGGAATGACACGTGTCTTTCTATGCAGGACTGATCATAACCTTGCAAATATTCAAGACACAAGTCCAAGTGCAGGCTCATTTGAACGTTTCATCAGCGGAACACCTCTATCCATCTCACGCCATAGGATCTCTCTCAACACCACCTGGGCAAACAATCTAAGGACCTGGGGACAAAATGTTTATCACAGGGGGATGGGGAGGTTCAGCCACTGGAAAGAAGGACCATTTTTAACCTAGCCGTTCCCGCAAAGGAAACACACTTTCCATTTCCTCTTTCTCTTAACGAATTCTTAACTTCCTCTAGGTTCCCTTTTAGGAGGACCCTAATTTGTTGTTACGAATGCTCCCATTAAAGTCAAAATCCAGTTCACAAGGCACCCTCGCTTGCTCTATCTCTTAGCACTACTTTTCTAATAAGGAACTCATCCTAAAACCGGGACTCATGACAGCCAAATTTCATGGCCCATTTGTCTGCACTGAATATTTTATGTGGATTCTCCACTTTAATTCATTCACATTTCCCTTCAGTTAATTCTACTTTGAGTCACTCTCTGCCCACCCACCATCCCTCAAGAAGAGCGTTATATCTCCACCCCTTGAAGCAGGTCATATGGGAAGGGAGTAGCAAAGCTAAAAACATAATGTAGACTCTGCCCCCAACCCAAGGGCTAACCCCAGATGTTCTCACTGGATGCAGAAACCCTACCCTGTATTTTGCCTGAGACCTCCAAGTGCTCACTTGTGGAAGTAAATGAACCCAAGCACTCTGTGGCTGTTGTTTTGCTCACCCCTGTGAAGGTGTTGCAAAATTCAATATGCACCGTGTTTCCTTTAGTACTCACTAGGCAATTTACATACATTATCAGGGATCCTCCCAACCACCTGCACAGATATTCCTGCCCTCGTTTCAGAAAAGAGGATTCTGAAGGTCAGAGCAGCTCACCAGTCTACACGGATTTGAACCCAGATCTGTCTGGATTTAATGCTGTTTCTTTCTGAGGTGCCATACTCCTTTCACTTGTATAGATGAGTAAACTGACCAAGGAATTGATCTTTTTTGTCTTTTAAATAATAGCGTCAATCAGTGAATGAGCTCAAAAATAAAATCCAGGAGGAATGGTTACAAGATAAACCTGAGACTGTTCTCAGAGTGCCTGGGCAGTTTCCAGTCCTTACTTCCCAGCATTGCGCCAACCTTAGCTTCTCCTAGAGTAGGGTTGCCAAATACAGGACACCCAGTTACATGTGAATTTCAGAGAAACAGTGAATAATGTTTGAGTATAAGTATGTTCCACATAGTTCATGAGACATATTTGTATTGAAAAAAAAAAAAAACCTTGAGTGCTTATCTGAAATTCAAATCTGAGTGTCCTGTGCTTTTATTGGCTAAATCTGGCAACCCCTTTCTGCTGGGAAGTCTCCTGCCTGGCTCCAGGTCCCAAGTGTTGCTCCAACAGAAGTTGCCATGGCAGCCTGGCAGGCCTTCCAAAGCCTTCTAGAGCGGTCTCCACTCACCCCTGCAGCTTCCCCTCGCCCCTGCATGTTCTAGGCTCCCAACAAGCCCAGCTACTTTCATTTTCCTGGATGTCTCCCGCTGCTTCCAGCCTCCTGCTGCTTTTAGCCTCTGGTCTCTGCACTTGCTGTTCTTTCCCCTCTTCTCTTGCCTGGCTAATTTCTAGTCATCCTTCAGCCTTCAACTTGGAGTCACTTCTGCCAGGAAACCCACCTGGCCATTGCTGATTGGCTCCCCCCACAGCCCTCTAGCGCACGGTTGGATAGTACCCTGTACCTTCCCCTGGCAGCCTCCCTCAACCACCCTCTATCCCACACTGCCCTGGTGAGCAGAGGCCATGCCACATTCACCTTGTCCCCACACCTTGCACCTGCACCGGGCCACAGGCGGGAAGCCAGTGAGTGCCTGCTGAATGAATGACTGCAGACTGTCCCGCCAATGCTGGGGCTCTCCAGCGTGACTACTTCCTTCCTCCCTTCTGTCTTTAGTCACTTTTTCATCAGTGTCCTCCTCCCCCTCCCCTAGAGTGGTTGTGAAAGACAGGGCCGTCAGTAACAGCACTAGGGGTGAACAGAGAGCATCCTACATGGAGGGGCCTCCCAGCACCCACTACCGGGTCACGCCAGGTGCACGGCCCCAGTGGGCTCAGACCCAGCCACAGCGTAGCTTCCGAGTCCTTCTTGGCTAACACCACCTCTAGGCACAACTTTCTGCTCTTGTCCTCCCACTGGCCCCTTAAATGAGCGGACTTGGGTTTTGCTCCCAGTTTGGGGTATAGGGAGATGCCGGTGTCATGTGGTCGAGGCTTAGGGCAGGTGGCAGGGCTTGCAGAACATCACCCATATGCCGCTCCACGCTCACCCACCCAAAGCGGTGCCCACGCTCAGCCTGACAGCAGGCAGAGGCAGCTCCAAACTTAACCCTTGAGTGGCACTCAGGAGGCGGCTTCTCAAGGAACCAGAGTGGCCAGTGTTGACTACACACACACATACACACACACACACACACATACAAGAGCTCCCCTGCCCCCCAGAACACTCCTGCTTTCCTCTAGCCAGGGCTTGATTCAGAAGATGACCTCTCAGGGGCAAGGAGTGGCTGCAGGAGAGTTGGGGTGGGCTGTGGGTGAGACTATGACCCCAGGGGCTGCAGAAGGGCCCAGGAGGAGCAGGGAGCGGGGCGGGAGCAGGCAGAGGTCTGAGGCAGGATCTGAAACCCCGTGGCTCCCTAACCTGACCTATAGAGGCAGCAGCCTGCCTGTGCCCTCACACCGTCACCCCTAGCCTCCCCCAGCCTCCCCTGTCTGAATATGTTGAGAGGACAAAGAGGGAGAAACACCCTATAGTGTCAAATTTACTCCTAAAATAGAACCCCTCTTCCCCGCGGAAGGCTGGCGAGCTCCGGGCGTGTGCACAGCACCCACGGTTCCGATTTCCTGGGTCTGGCTGTTTTTCCGGGAACTCCCAGCTCAGGTGCCCAGGATCCCGGAATTGTCATCCCCAACCCCTGCCATTCGGTCAAGCCTCCAACTTCTGCCGGGCACAGCGCTCAGCCCTGGCTCGCGGGAGGGACTCACCCAGGGAGGCGCGGACTCCGGCGACTGCTGCCTCTGGCCCCGCCAGGTGAGCCGGGACGGCGGCAGGTACAGGTAAGTCGGCCGGGCGGGTAGGTGTGCAGCGGCTCCGCAGGCTGTGGCTGAGTAAAAGGGCTGACAGGTTAGATTCCCCCTCCTCCTCTGAGTTGTTAACCACACCCCTGCTGCTCTCCTCCCCACTTCCTTAAAGGGTGGGGTGTGTTGTCTGTGTGTGCCGGCTACAGCCTCTTACCATAAACTCTGAAATAGAAGCTGCCACCAATTCCCTGAGCGCCAGGCAGACCGGAGGGGCAATCTCTGCCATCCCCCCGGCCGCAAATGGGATCCTCAGATGTTATGTGCCCCTTGTGAGCAGCTGACTCCCCAATTCCTAACACCCCTCCATCCTCTGTCCACTCCACCTGCAGCCTTTTGGAGGCCAAAAGGTGTGTGTAGGGAGGTGGGGGCAGGGCGGGCAGGGGAAACCAACTTCTCAGGCTGGTTCTCCCCCAATCCCCCCGCAGTGGGAGATGTTACCTACATGGTACTCCGAGCACCTGTGTCCTAATCTCTCCATGTCCTAAAGTGGCCCCAGTCCCTTTGCAGGCATGAAAAATCATAAATATCACCAGGGATTTGGGCAGAACCGGTCCAGGTCCCTGAACACCGAAGACCAGGTCCCTGAGCTGTGACCAAGTAGGGTCTGAAGACAGCACAAAAATAGTTAGGGAATCTGGACAGCCCCTTCCAGGGCCCTGTCTCCACATCAGTCCACCTGGCTGCCCAGAGGCTGGGCCCCTCTTCCCTCGGGTCAGTGAGATGTGAGCAGGCACTCAAGGGCACTTAGCAACACTTCTTCCCTATCCCTAGAAAAACTCCAGACTTGCTCTTGAGTAGGAGGAGGAAGTTACCTGGACTTGGCATAAGGTCAAAAAGGTCGAGGGTACTCAGCATCACCCTCATCCTACAATGTCCTCTCCAGAGCCCCTGTCCTAAGCTTCTTTATTCTGTGTCCTGTGCAGGACTGGAATCTGATTCCCAGGGCTGCTCTGTTGCACAATTCTAGAGGATGCTATTCACAATGTACTTTCTGAGAATGGCGCCCCCTGGAGTTGTGCTGAGGAAGCAGTTTCCAAGATTGCACTGACTCCTTCACATTTCTGAAAAGAAGCTGGAGACTTAGATTAATTAACGAAGCTAGGAAGTCAATGTTGCGCAAAGTGTAATTGGTGGACTACTTATAGCTATTGGCTGGATGCCACTCTGGGTCCACTGAAGATCAGACTCTCTGCAGCTGAGGCCCACCTGCCCAGCGCAGCGCTCACAACCCATTGATGGTCACTGCCAGCCTTGACAGCTGGAGCCCCCAACCCCTTCCCATTCATGCTATTCACAGATTTGTTACATTCCCAGCACTCAGTGTCTTGGAGGTAATCTTGGTGACTACACAGTGGTCAGCACGTCAGAAGGTGGCCAGGTGGGAGAACTTGGCCAGGGATGGGAGAAACTGAAGTTAGCAGGGAAGGTGTGGGGATGAGGCGGCGGGCAATTGACAACAAGGCAAGGACATGGTCAGAGGGCATCCGGCAGTCGGTGTCCCCTCTGTATTCTTGCCCTTGGAAATGAAGTGATGAAGGCCAAGTGGCACAAAAGTTAGGTACCTGGGTGAGCTGTTAAGAGTCTGTACTAGGAGGTGGCAGTGGGAACTAAAAGCAAAGACAATCAAGACCTGTTCAAGAAAACGTGAGTTTGTGTGTGCTGCCCCTGTGTGGCCACATAAATGAACTACAATCTTATCTTCCTGGGACAAATTCCGGGAAAGGTGAGTTTTCAGAGGTTGAATTCTTCAGCACTTTACAAAAAATCTCCCAAATCTACCTCATAGAATCATAAAACCATAGGTTTTTAAACGAAAAAGACATTGAGAAGCTCTCTGGGGTGACCAACTCCACGATTAGGTCTCCCTAGGTTCTGTCCAGTGTCATGTACAAGCAACCCAGGTGACAGCGTCATGCATTTCTGCCTGTTATTGCCTTTTAAAAAACCCATTGGAAATGCCTCAGGAGCCCTCAGATTCCACTGAAATCCCTAAAAAACGCTATCCATGGTGATGCTGTCCATATGGCATAGGTTGCAATAATGATCCACCCCAGTTAGAAAAGAAAAGTACTTCCCTTCTACTTCTGTATCTCAGGCTGACCAAGTGCCATGTGGGAGGCCCTAATTGCGGGGGTGTCAGGAGGATGTGTACCTGGATCAGCAGAAGGAGAAAACTGTAATGAAAAAGGCCTTTGAACAAATGTCCTTTCAGCTGCTTTTTTCCATTTGGATGTTCCACTCTTACCCCAAACAGGTCTATAACCCTGATTCATCTTGCTCTTCAAACAAGCCCTGTTCCAGCCCTCCCCGTGAATGTCAACAAAAGAGGAGTCACCTTTGACTCTCCCTCTCCCACCTTACCCCACAGCCATACAGTCTCCAATCTCTAAGTCCTGGGAGTCCCCACAAACATTTTTCCTATTCCTTGTTTTTCTTTCCTGTCCTATTGACCCACCCCGGTTCAGGTTCTCTCTCTTATATTTTCACTAACTGCAGATTACAAAGGTGGTTAAGCTGGTGATTAACTTTTGGGATGGCATTTGAAACCACGAGAATGGATAAGCTTGTCTAAGGCAAGAGTCAGAGACAGCAGAGGACTTCAAGTCAAGCTCTTACCAGGAGCAAATGAATGAAGACCCACAGGCCAAGTGGGGTGGGCTGATAAGTAAACTGAAAGTGAAGACACAGAGGCGGCATGTGCTGATGAGTCCTGGAAAGCTTGGCTACCAAGGAAAATTGAGACCAGGGAGTATTGGAGGGGCTTGTGGGTTGAAAGAGGACTGATTTGTCATTCAGGATGGTAGCCAGTAGAGCAGGCTTCAATGCTCATAGGAAGGGTCCAGGAAAGAGGGAAGAGGTTGTGACTTCGGACATGCGAATCCATCTTTCTGAGCTTATATTTCCTAATGTAGAAAAATAGAAAAATAAGTATTATCGGCTCTACCTGTTTCCCAGGGTATTGTGAAGCCCAAATTAAGTGATAGGTGTACAAATGCTATGAAAAATTCTATGGCTATAATTTTTAGAAATGATAGCAATTAAAGTAAGCTTCATGGGTAGATAGTACATACATATCTGCCATATAATTTATCAAGTGTTCACTCTGTGCCAAGAACTTTCATCTGTCGTCTAGCTTGTCTTCACAACCATCTATGATGTAGCTAGTCCTATTCCTGGTTGAGGAAAGGAAAAGGAAGCTTGGAGAAGGTAAATAAATTATTCACAGCCTCACAAGCGGTCGCAGGACTGCATCAAAACCCATCATTGGCAGGGCTGCGATATTACGTAATTGACATCTCTCCATTGTAAATGATGGAATTTAAATTACATCATGTAAATTTACTATTATGTAGAATACATTTTATTTTAAAAGAATAGTATGGTTATAAGTAGTCTAACAAAAAAAAATGGACAAATACAAAAACTAGCTGGTCATAGTGGCATATGCCAAGAGTCCCAGCTCCTCGGTGGGGCTGAGGCAGGAGAATCGCTTGAACCTGGGAGGTGGAGGTTGTAGTGAGCTGTGATTGTGCCACTGCACTCCAGCCTGGGCAACAGAGTGAGATTCCATTTAAAAAAAAAAAAAAAAAAAAAAAAAAAAAGGACAAAGAAAAACTTATGGGTACAAGTACTAAAAAAAGTACTTCATCACCAAGGGATGTCTACCTCTCATTTAACCAGATATCACTATGTTTACCAAGTGGGCCACAGCTGAGGCCAAAATAAGTTGAGAGTATGGCTTGAATGGAACTCAAAATCATGACCTCAACTTAAAGAGAACCTTCTCTTTTCTTTCCTTAATAATGGAGTCCCTGACTTTCGGATGGTCACAGGCTGCCCAAAATGAAGACTACATTTCCCAGTCTCCCTTGCAGGTGTGACCAGGTGCAACCATGTGATTAAGTTCTCAGCAATGGTTGAAGAGTAGAAGCGGTGCACAAAACTCCAGAATCATGCCCTTTAAGGGAATGAGCACATCCTCCGATATTTTCCACTCTATCTTTTCCACCTCCACCTGACAATGAAACCTGGAGCAGCCATCCAGTCTATGATGTTAAGAATCTGGGTACCTAATGCCATCCAGCCACCATGCTTACCCTGGACATAGTCTGAACCTAGTTTAACTTTTACATGAGAAAGAAATTTAAGGTGCTTGGGTTACTTCGTTTTGGCCTTTGTTACCATGGCCTGAACTACATCAGTGATATTATGATATTATGACATAATTAAGAAATATATATTTGGTCTCTGACCCTGCACACAACTTCTAAAACCCTTGGAATTTCTGGGGTGTTAAGAATGTTTTTTTGAGGCCAGGCATGGTGGCTCATGCCTGTAATCCAAACACTTTGGGAGGCTGAGGCGGGAGGACTGCTTGAGGTCAGGAGTTCGAGACCAGCCTGGCCAACGTGGCAAGACTTCATCTGTACGAAAAAATACAAAAATTAGCTGGGCATGGTAGTATGCACCTGTTGTTTTAGCTACTTGGGAGGCTGAGGCAAGAGGATTGCTTGAGCCCAGCAGATTGAGGATGCAATGAGCTATGATTGCACCACTGGATGAATTTAGCCTGGGCAACAGAGCAACACCCTGTCTCAAAAAAAAAAAAAAAAAAAAAAAAAGGGCCTTTTGTGTGCCAATGAGATGCCTGGTGGCTTAGATATCTTAGATCCCGTAGATAGCTTCAGGATGAGGGCTGGTCATCAGAAAGACTGAGGCATGATGAGAAGGCTGAACTTTCAGCCCTACCCCCAAACCTCCGGGAAGGAAAGGGGCTGAAGGTTGAGTTGATCACCCATGGCCAATACTGTAATCGGTCATGCCTACATAAAGAAGCCTCCCTAAAAACCCAAAAGAACAGGGTTCAGAGCTGAACTTACAGAGGTTCTCAAAGGGTGGCACTTTAAGGGAAGGCATGAAGCTCCACGCTCCTTCCCACAGACCTCACCCTGTGCATCTCTTCCCTTTGGCTGCTCATCTGTATCCTTCACAATATCCTTTTTAATAAAGGACAAAAGAAGGAAAAGTGTTTCCCTGAGCTTTGTGAGCCACTCTAGCAGATTAATCAAACCTCCTTAGAGGGGGTCATGGGAACCCTGATGTATAGCCAGTCAGGCGGAAGCACAGGCCACAGCCCGGGACTTGCTACTGGCATCTGAAGCTGGAGCGCGGTGGCAGGGTGGGGGAGTTGGGGCAGTCTTGTGGGACTGAGCCCGTAACCTGTGTTATCTGATGCTATCTCCAGGTAGATGTTGTCTGAATTGAGCCGAATTATGGGGCACTCAGTGTTGTGGGACTTTTCCTTAGGTTAGCTAAAGACGGGGTCCTTGTCTCATGGCCATGAAAGATTAGGCTCACAGACAATTTGAAGGGTGAGTAAGGCAGGGTTTTATTGGGTGAAAAGGGAAAAAAATGGCAACAGAGACCCTTCACAAAGCCAGAGTCCCTATGGGCTTCCTACCTCACGGTTTGAATCGCAGGTAGCACCCAGGAAAAGGAGGGCCCAGGCTCCTCCCCACTGCAAACAGCAGAAACTTCTGTGGCTCCACCCCAGTGCACTCCTCCCAGCACACAGGCTGACTGGAGTTTCTCTAGGGACTCTTCCCACCTGGTTGTCTCACCAGCTGGTGTTCACTGGCGAATCAGCTGTTGGTGGGGAGAGACTCCTGTGCATCCAGCATCAGACATGACTGTTGAGTGGTACATGAGAATACAGAGAAATAAGCAGTGCTTTTCTTTTCTTCAGAGCATCCTAGCTAATACACCACCATTTAGCCTATTGTCTTTTAGATACAAATTAAGGCAGAACCTCAATTTTCTCATCTGTAAAATGGGATTAATTTACCTTATGCGATTGTTAGAAAAACTAGAAATTCATGTGCATTTCCTCCCTATTGCTATAGCTCATAACTGACCATTAATGGATATTATGTCCTGTTGTAACTTTTTTTTTTTTTTTTTTTTGATATAGTCTTGCTCTGTCACCCAGGCTAGAGTGCAGTGGCGCAATCTCGGCTCACTGCAAGCTCCACCTCCTGGGTTCATGCCATTCTCCTGCCTCAGCCTCTGGAGTAGCTGGGACTACAGGCGCCCACCAGCACGCCCAGATAATTTCTTTGTATTTTTAGTAGAGACTGGGTTTCACGCTGTTAGCCCGGACACTCTTGATCTCCTGACCTTGTGATCCACCCGCCATGGCCTCCCAAAGTGCTGGGATTACAGGCATGAGCCACCGTGCCCAGACCTGTTGTAACTTTTTAAAATGGGTTCTTGGAGAGAAAAAAAAAAAAAAAAAAAAAAAAAAAAATTTTTTTAAAAAATTCCCCCCCCCCCCAAAAAAAAAAAAAAAAAAAATCTGTGGAGGGGAGAGATAAAACGAAAAAAGGAAAGTTGATAATGCAAGCTGAATGATGTGTATGTGGGGGTTAATTATACTGTTCTCTCTAAAATACTGAGTGTATTTGAAAATGCACATAATGAAAAAGTTAAAATAAATGAACAAAATAAGATCTTTCCACAGAAGAAAAAAAAGGGCCCCTGGAAATAATCCAATGTGAATCTCTTTGGGAAAAATAAAGACATAGTTAAACCATTGAAAAATTGATTTTGGTCCCAAAGAGGGAGGGAGGGATGGAAAACACAGAAGAGCATTTTTAATTCTTCCATTAAAGAACAACACACAAGGCCAGGCACAGTGGTTCACGCCTGTAATCCCAGCACTTTGGGAGGCTGAGGCAGGAAGATCACTTGAGGTCAGGAGTTTGAGACCAGCCTGGCCAACATGTTGAAGCCCCGTGTCTACTAAAAATGCAAAAATTAGCCGGGCATAGTGGTGCATACCTGTAATTCCAGCTACTCTGGAGGCTGAGGCAGAAGAATTGCTTGAACCCTGGAAGCAGAGGTTGCAGTGAGCCGAGGTCATGCCACTATACTCCAGCCTGGGCAATAGAACAATACTGTCTCAAAAACAAACAAAAACCATTCAGAGAAAGCCTCATTGCCACAGAGGACACATGGTCGCCACAGAGGACACATGGTTTCTGCAGCTATTGGGCACGCTTCTGGATTTCCGTAACTCCCCAGGTCGCTGCAGGGCTGGCCTGCAGGGTACTCCTAGAAAGAGTGGCTGCCTAGAAGAGGAGACTGCCCTGATGCCCTGCCGACTCTGAGTCAGCTCTATGACTTTGGTCTTCTTGGCTCTGAACCCCTAACCCCCATCTGTGAGTGGGCTCTGCTGGTCCCCCACATCCCATGGATAAGCTCTGAGGCATTGAGTGACTGCCCAAACCTTGCTTGCCAGTGTTGAATTCCATAATTCTAACAAGCATGGTGATCTGGTCCCAGCCCGCCGTGTGCAGGAAACATCAACTAGGAAGTGAAAGCAGGTTGCTGCAGGCAAATGCATTGTTAGCAGCAAGAAGAACTTCTAGATAGGAAAAAAATGCCTAGCATGTGCAAGAGCCCTCAAAACACAGGCATCTGTGGCCATTTACAGGACAGAGGCAAACAACCCTGCATACTTCATTAACTCCTATTACTTTATTAGCCAGCACAGTAGAGTATTATTGTCTATTTTGGTACATCATGAGGTATGATTTATATTACATCTGCATGCTTTAGAGAAAAAAAACCCACAAAATATATTTCTGAAATATTCCCATCCGAAGTGTTTCCAATAAAATAATCGAGTGCTTCAATATAAATTTCAGGAACATGGAAAATCAGCTTTGTGTTGTGTTCAGTTGCCAAGTTGACTGTCTATTCCTGTACCACTCCAGTGTCTTTATAATGAATTGCAGCAATGTGTAACTTCATGTGGATGATCTAAACAAGAGGTCGAAAGCTGAAATGCCTACAGGGGCCAAGCAGGGAATGTGAGGGAAGCTGGCTGGATAGGAACTGTGGCAAATGGGAGAACAAATGTCCCTCCTACAGCGAGCAGCTGCTATTCAGCTCAAAAGTCTATTGCCATGCAGAAAAGTAAGCTTAATGAAGCCAGATCCTCCTTTTTTCAAAACGCAAAGGCAGACAGTGAACTATCTGCAAAGGAAGTTAAGAAAAAACAATTCCATTTACAATGACATCAAAAATAAGATACTTGGAAATAAACTTAACCAAGGAGGCAAAAGTCTTGCATGATGAAAACTACAAAATATTGCTGAAAGAAATAATAGAAGGCATAAGGAAATGGAAAAGACATCCTGTGTTCATGGATTGGAAGACATAATATTGCCTAGGTCACTGCTTATCAAATGAAAAATTTTCCCTCTTTTATAATAAATAGCAGAGCCACTAATGTATCTCAGGTAATCACCTTCATCACATGATTCAGGTAAATTCTGATTAGCTCAAGTCAATCATGATGGTCTTATTCCCCTTGCCAGTGATGAATTTAGAAGTGAACATGTGACCCAGTTCTGGCCAATAAGATGCGAGGGAGTATTCTGGAAGGTTTTAGGAAAGGTTTCTTAGCTCTAAAAATGAGACACACAGGGAGAAATGGCCTTATTTCATTTCTAGACATTGGTTCACATCAGGATAAGATGCTGGAGTTGCTGCAGTCATTTCCCAACCAAAAGGAAGCCATAGGGCTGACCAGAGAGAGAGGATGAATCTGAAGTCACTGACATAACCACCAGTGGATGCCTTTTGCCTCCAGATTTCCTGGTATGTGAGATAATCCACCCCCTTATGGCTTAAATCATTTTGTGTTACATTTTATCTACATGTAGCTTAAAAGATCATAAATGATACAGATGAAAAAAAGTAAAGGTCAAATAAAAGATGTTTGCAGTCAAATATGACCCAGAGGTAGGCAGTTTACTACCCTCAGTGTTTCCCTAGTTACTTGGGAACACTATTTCTCACAGAAGTTCTCCCTGCATTATTCAGATCAACTGAGAGCTCCCACCCTCCTTGTTTCTGTAGTTTAGGCCTCAGGAAAGGTATATCGGACTATAGTGATTTCCTCAAAGATTTACTTGGTAACTCTGATGAACAAGGTCTATTATGTCTGCAGTGCCAGGATGCCTGTTTCTGAAGATGCTGCTGCCAGCCCTGTGGCTGACTTTATTTAGCAACTGTTGTCCTTATCCCAATATTTTGTTATCTGAAATCTGCTTTGTCTCCTATTAACATAGCCATACCAGTTTTCTTTTTATTAGCATTAGCGTGGTATATCTTTTTCCATTCTGTTAGTTCAATCTGTATGCTTACATTTAAAGTAAGTTCCTTGTAGCCAGCATATAGCTGAGTCTTGCCTTTTTATGTAATCTAACAATCTCTGCCTTTATTTGCAGTAGCTACTTTCTAGTTCACTGTTTCAAAAAGAAAAAAAAAAACAAGGCAATTTTCTCCTTTACTCTCTGTACCTGGGAATTTATTTTCTTAACAATTTAAAAAGTTATTCCTTACATAAATTTACATGGTGATGGCAAAGGGTTTGGAAATCTGGTAGTGCTTGGCAGGGCATTTGGGATGTGGGATGCAGGACTTTGAGATTATGAGAACTTTTGAGTAAGCTCTTGCAGAAGATTAGCTAGTATACACAGGACTTGAACATCAATAAGGACCTTTGAATAAGGTCTTTTCTACTGAAAGGAGAAACATAAATTGGTGACAGATTGGTTCTAGTCACCAAGATTTCTCTTTCCTGGTCTCTGGCTAAGTCTTAGTCACCCTTACCCACCCACTCCTGCCCCTGCCCCTGCCCCCCACCCCCATATGCAAAGAATAAAACAATTTCAGAGCATCTGAGTTGGTAAGAACTTGGAGCAATTAGTTTCATCTTTTCTTTTACAGTGGAGGAAAAGCAAGTTAGAAAAGTGAAATAATATGCCTCAGGTCCTGCCCCTGGGTAGTGGTGGAGCTTGGACTAGAACTAAGTCCTGTCTGGATTTCCAGAATGACTGAAGAGTCTTATTGGTTTAATGTTAACCTTTGTATTGTAGTTTAAAAGATACAGTTTCTACTCTTCCTTCTTGTTTTTGATTTGTGGCCCCATTCAGAATATGAGAAAAAAACCCCAACAAAATAAGGAAGATCAGGTAAGAACAGAATGAAACACATAGACAGCAACGCATATCAATTCACAAAGCAACTGGGACACATAGATAAGAACACAATGAAAGAGAATGAGACAAGATAAGATTCTCTGCTGGGGGAGGTGAAAGGGCTATCTGGAGTGTAGCGTTGTTAGCCCCATCTTGTGGCTTTTTTGGATATTGCCTCTAAGGTTAATTTTTGAACCACTAACCATAGCTGGAGATCCAACAACTTGTTGGGTGAATAGATCTAGGATAATTGCTCTCAAACTTTTTTGCACCTGAGAATCACCTAGCGTGCATGTGAAAATGAAGATTCCTGGGCCTCACTTTCCACAACAAAGGTGAGTAGATTAAAGTGGGTCGAGGAAACTGCTTTTAGAAAACTCCCCAGGTAATTGCAGGAGAACCATGAACCACATTTAAGAAACACTGAAGGCAATCAGATTTAGTGGTATTCATCCCTTGTCATTGTGAGGAAAGGACTATTCTGAGGAAAAGTGTGGAAGGAAACTGTTAAGAACTTTAAAGGTCTGAGATTTTACCCTACTTGCAAGCTAATGTGTGGGCCAAGGGAAAACGTCTCCTTTCCCCTTGAAGTTTCACGGCAAATCACTGACAAAAAGGTTAAGAAGAGGAAAGGGATAGAAATTTATTTATTTATTTATTTTTGAGACAGGGTCTGGCTCTGTCACCTAGGTTGGAGTGCAGTGGCACGATCTCGACTCACTGCCACCTCCTGGATTCAAGCGATTCTCCTACCTCAGCCTCCAGAGTAGCTGGGACTGTTAATGGTGGAGGGTGTCCAGGTTCTTGGCATCTTGAACAAAGAATTGGAAAAAACACACAAACTAAGCAGGGAAGGCATGAAGGGTTTTATAGAAAATGAAAGTACACTGCACAGTGTGGGAGCCGGCCTGAGAATAGGGGCTCAAAGGCCCCGTTACAGAACTTTCGGGAGTTTAAATACCCTCTAGAGGACTCCATTGGTTACTTGGGGTACGCCCTATGTAAATGGAGAGGATATTTCCTGTTGCAGCTGAAGTGTGAATTGCCCTTATGTTCCCTGCCTCCAGACCCTATTTTCCTGCTTCAGACTATAGATGTACACCACCACACCTGGCTTGTTGTATTTTTTGTAGAGATGGGGTTTTGCTACGTTACCCAGGCTGCTTTTGAACTTGTGAGCTCAAGGCCTGCTTCGACCTCCCAAAGTGCTGGGGTTACAGGTATGAGCCACCACCGGCACCTGGCCTGGTCTGATCATAGTTTTATGTGACATCGGAGCCTTCAGAATGAAGATCGAAAGATACAGGGGAAAAGGGCTCATTTTCATGCTTAGGTTCAACAAAGTATGAGTAGTTGTGTAGAAATATGATTGGACAAAAGAGTATGAGCTAATGTTAATAAACTGAGTGGGGAACCTAGGCCTGTCTGTCTAGATTTTTCTTGGCCTCTACGAACATGCATTTCTTCCTTCCGGGTATGTTACATGTAGTTAGACAGGCACGAGCAGGGCAGGAGAGGGCTCTGCCCGCCCCAAACCCCTCAAGCAAGAATGCCAGGTGATGGTTCTGCAGTTATCACACTGCCTTTCTAAAATGGATAATTTGGCAGCTGGACCAGAGACAGACAATTCCCTGATGGTCCACAGCTGTCACACTAAAGTGTTAATTGATATTAATTGATATTAATGCAGGTGCCAGACATAGGCAATTTCCCAAACAGATAAAAACACTTGAGATTGGTAATCAGCTTCCAATAAAATTTCAGAAATTGGGTGAGTGAGCTTGGACATGCACATTAAGAGACAAAATAGTGGAGTATGACTTTCAGGGGGCATTCCACTGGAAAAGGGAAGAAAACCTCAGATGGGCATGTGTACAAATTCCAAAGCACACGGTGCATGCTCAGCTCCCAAGCATAAGGAGGGCACTGTGCATTCAGGCAGCTCACGCTGAGGGAAGAATGAAGGGAGAGGGCAGTAAGACCCCAGAAGTGGGCCAGCATATGAAGTCCCAGGATCAGGGTTAAATGCCACACTTGTCCCTCAAGTTGCCCGCTTCGGTCTCTTCCAAGTGTACTTTCTTTCCTGTCCTAAAACTTTTTAATAAACTTCCACTCTTGCTCTGAAAGTTGCCTCAGTTTCTTTTTCTCCCTTATGCCCTATATTAGTTCATTTTCACATTGCTATAAAGAACCGCCTTAGACTGACTGGGTAATTTATAAAGGAAAGAGGTTTAATTGACTCACAGTTCCGCATGACTGGGGAGGCCTCAGAAAACTTACAATCACGGTGGAAGGTGAAGGGGAAGCAAGACACCTCCTTTGCAAGGCTGTAGGAAGGAGAATGAACATAGCAGGAATTACCAAACACTTGGAAAGCCATCAGATCTCGTGAGAACTCACTCACTACTAGGAGAATGGCATGGGGAAAACCACCCCCATGATTCAATTACCTCCACCTGGTCTCTCCCTTGACATGTGGGAATTATGGGGATTACAATTCAAGATGAGATTTGGGGTGGGGACATAGCTAAACCATATCATGCCCCTCAGTCTAATTCTTTCTTTTAAGGAGGCAAGAATTGAGGTTGCTGCAGACATACAGATTCACTGCTCGTAACTCAGACACCTTCTACTCCTAACAGGTATGGGGCAGGACCCTCTCTGGAATCGGGCTCTTATAGCCTACAATCAAACAAGGTAGGTCAGATAATTTCTTTATGGACAGTTTCCACAGAAAGGCAGAGAGAAAGTTAGACTAATATTTTAAGGTTTCAAGACTGGCTTTAGGAAAAAGGGGTTCTGGTTTCTATGACCTGCCTTGGGGAAAAAGAATTCTAGTTTCTATGGCTATCCTTGGGGACTGAGAGATAGGAGGGCAGGAGGGCAGAGAAAAACTTCTGCTTTTGAGGCCATCATTTTGGGTTATTCTTATTTGAGTTTCAACACTAACAAGTTTGCATGCCAAAATTTCATGAATACTGGTAAAAGATATGAGACTCCTGGATCAGAGACAAAGGACAATACTAACAGCAATAATAGTAGTTACAATATTGTCATCGAGCCAGTTTCTGAGCCCTAATTCTTGCAAGACTATGTGATGAAGGCCACAGTAGGTTGCATTATAGGAGAGGGGCCCCAAGTTTAGGAAACCCAAAGCTCTTATAATTGGGAATAAATCTGCCAGATCTTTGGAGAGACAAGAATTCTGCCTTCCAGGGCTATTCAATGCAGAAACATCCTTGAAAAGATAGTTGGAAAAAGGCAGTTAGTGCCTCTGCTCTCTCAAGACATGCAGGAACATGACACATGTGAATTGTCTCCCAACAGAACA
>NW_012102654.1:1696072-1699956 GCF_000951045.1 Mandrillus leucophaeus | reverse complement strand
AGGAACGGGCTCCTTTTCCCATTTCCAGCCGGAAGTAGGTTTCCAGTGACACGGAAGACCTACCGCGCCGCCTGGGAGACCCTTCCGTGCTACCCAGGCCAGAGACCCGCCCGGACCCGAGCAGGCGGGAACCGCGGGCACAAGGCGGATACCGCTCTCCTAGGAGTTCGTGTGCACACCGGAAGTGGGTGGGGCTCCTCCGGGCGTCTCTCCTTCCCCCCCGCCCCGCACGATTGGCCAGCGCCGTTGTCTCTCAGCGTTCTAGGGGAAAGGACTGGGCGATTCTGGCTGCGGGCGCTGGCCGCCAGACGGGTGGGAGGGGCCGGAGCAAAAGTTCCGGGCAGACGGGTGGGAGGGGCCGGAGCAAAAGTTCCGGGTGCCGGAGCCGGCTGCTCGTGCCATGGAGCGGAGCCCCGACGTGTCTCCCGGGCCTTCCCGCTCCTTCAAGGAGGAGTTGCTCTGCGCCGTCTGCTACGACCCCTTCCGCGACGCAGTGACTCTGCGCTGCGGCCACAACTTCTGCCGCGGGTGCGTGAGCCGCTGCTGGGAAGTGCAGGTGTCGCCCACCTGCCCGGTGTGCAAAGATCGCGCGTCGCCCGCCGACCTGCGCACCAACCACACCCTCAACAACCTCGTGGAGAAGCTGCTGCGCGAGGAGGCCGAGGGCGCGCGCTGGACCAGCTACCGCTTCTCGCGCGTCTGCCGCCTGCACCGCGGCCAGCTCAGCCTCTTCTGCCTGGAGGACAAGGAGCTGCTCTGCTGCTCCTGCCAGGCCGACCCCCGACACCAGGGGCACCGCGTGCAGCCGGTGAAGGACACTGCCCACGACTTTCGGGTAAGAGCAGCAGTTTGCACGAGGCGGCCGAGCCGGGACTGGAACCCGGAACCCCTTGGCTCTGCTGCTCCCTCTTGTCCTGCCTGCCAGAGCCCAGTGTGCCCGCGTCTCGCTCCCAGCTTGCAGGACCCCACCTCTCCGACCCAGGTTCCCTACAGGGCCTGGCTGCTTCTTCAAGGTCGGCCCAGGGGTCCGTGCTAGGAGAAGAGAATGCAAACAGAAAGTGAGAGCTGAGGTTACATGATGTTCCCAAGACATTTGCCTCTGAAGGGCCCGGGCCATGCATCCCTTGTGCCAGCCGGGTGTGGCCCAGGTCCCTTTAAGCGGCACGGAAGTGGGTGCAGCCCACGAGCCCTGTAGCTTGGCACACTCAGTTTAGAAGTGGAGGAGGAGCCACAGACCTGGCCAGGGATGTGGAACCTTAAGATTTCCCCCAAACCAGTCACCTACTTGCCAAGCTGATCCCACGGTTTGTATTACCTGGGGGAGAGGCCACTGACCCTGGCTGGCTGACTGACTTATTCTGGTTTGTAAACCAGCATCTCCATACCTACAGTTCTAGTGGCTATACATAAACCCAGGAGCAACTTACAGGACAAAACTAACATGGAGAATTCTTCGGTATAGGAAGGAAAAATGAACAGAAGATAAGGGTTAGCCTAAGTCAGCATTTTCCAAAACGTTTAATCTTAGCCCATAGGAAGCAGTGCATTTTCCTTTGTGACCCAGAACATATGTATCAGTTGAAACAAAAGTTTTCTGAACATGTCCATGGCACTCTGGCATTTTCTGTTACTTCACTTTTTTTTTTTTTTTTTTTTTGAGACCTCTGTCGCCCAGGCTAGAGTGCAGTGGCGTGCTCTCAGCTCACTGCAACCTCCGCCTCCCAGGGTCAAGCTATTCTGGTGCCTCAGCCCCCTGAGTAGCTGAGATTACAGGCATGTACCAACACTTTTTTTTTTTTTTTTTAATTTCTAGTAGAGACAGGGTTTCACCATGTTGGCCAGGCTGGTCTGGAACTCCTGGCCTCAAGTGATCTGCCCACCTCTGCCTCCCAAACTACTGGGATTACAGGTGTGAGCCACTCCGCCTGGCCTCTGTTACTTTACTTTTAAAAAATTACCCAGCATGTGAAATACTGAATTTATTTCATCACCTGCTAATGCATGAGTCATAGCCCCAGTTGGGAGAACACTGGGTAGCTGGCCCGAAGCTGCATGGACTGGAGAGGAGGAACTGCCCAAGTCCCCAGTGCCTGGTCTCTGGGCCCCTCTGCAGCCCTGCCTTTTTTTTTTTTTGCAATACCTGTTTAAATACAGAAATCTGTTACTGCTCCATATGCATTTGACAAAGTGAAGGGGAATGTAAGGATGCTGTCAGTACGCATGTCTCAGTGAGTAATCCTTTTACTCCTGTCACCGTTTTTGCTTAACATGGGTCCATGTCAATGCTTTTCCTGTTTCCACTGGCGGAAGTAGCAGATCCTGATTTGGGACAGCTGGAATAAGTGCTGGCCATCCTGGGGTCTGGGGCCCAGGTCAAGGAGGGATCATGGTTCAGGTCTTGACTGATCCCTATTTGGCTGGCCAAAGTGCTGATCAGGAGATGGGTGGGGGTCAAGGCTGAGAATATCCAGGCAGAGCCCCCAGGTTGGGGCCAAGCTAGGATTAAAGAGCAGAGAGCCATGCACCAGCAGATGCCTGCTACTGCAGGGTCCCAGGGATACTGCAGGAGGCAAGATAGACAATTTCCAGCCTCAAGGAGCTTCCAGCAGAGACCCAAGGGAAGAGAAGGTGTCAGCCAGGTGAAAGAGTGTATTTCAGGTAGAGGCAGCAACATTTGGAAGTGGGAAGGCCTGACTTTCCAGGCACCGAGGGAATTTCAGGGTAGTTGGAATGAGGATGGAAGTGCAGGAGGATCCAGGAGGCCTGTGGCTCACCCTTGCTGTGAACAGCAGCTGGGGGTTTTAACAGAAGAACGATGGTGTCAAGTCAGTGGACACTCAGGATGATGTCAGGGGCTGAGTAGTCTAGTCCCAAATGGATCTGAGAAGGATGAGCGCCAAGCGTGGTCAGCCTGATGCAGGGTGCAAATCACTCATTTACTAGACAAATGGGTACTGATGGCTGTTGGGTGCCGTGGCCTCTTCTTAGCTTCATGGAATTCTCATTTGAGCAGGGGGCATAGACAGTCAATAGACAAGATGTAGTTCTGTGTGATTCAATGTAGGTGGTTATTGGGGAGCAGTATGGGAAGATTCCCCCCACCACTTGGTAAGAAGGGACTAGGTAAGAAGCTGTGTGCCTCGCTGAGGGAGTTTTCAGCTGTGTGCTGTGGGGAGCCCTGAAAGATTCTAAACGGGGGAGTTTGTGATGGGATGTGTGCTTTAGAAAAAGATTACTTTGCCAAAATCATCCCAGCAGACACATTTCGGTGCTCACCCTGTGCTAGATGCTTTTCAGTGTTCACACGTCAACAAATTTAATGCTTACAAAAACTTATTTTCAGGTCCTGTGTTAGTTTTCTGTTACAGTCGTAATACACAGCCACAAATGTGGTGGTTTAGAATAGCACAAGTTTGTTCTCTTATGGTTCTGGAGGTCGGAAGTCCTAAAATCGAGGTGTCTATAGGGCTACAGTCCTTTTGGAAGCTCCAGGGAGAATTTCTGTCCTTGCCTTCTCCAGCTTGCACAGGCCCCCTTCCTTCAACTCAAAGTGTGTCTTTCCATTCTGCGTCTGTTGTCACTTTGCCGCCTTTGACCAGTTCTACTACCTCCCTCTCATAAGGACCCTGTGATGACATTGGGCCCACCGAGGTAATCCAGGATAACCTCCCCACAGCAAGATCCTTAATTTAATCATCCGCACAGTCCCTTTTGCCATACAAGGTAACATATTCACAGGTTCTGGGGATTAGAATGGGGACATCTGGGGGGAATATTATTCAGCTTGCTACAGTTAGGTGCTATTATCCCCATTTTATAGACAACGATAGAATCATAGAGAGGGTAAGAAACTTGTCCAGAGTCGCAGAGCAAGTAGCTCTAAA
>NW_012102654.1:1675630-1695707 GCF_000951045.1 Mandrillus leucophaeus | reverse complement strand
CAGGACACAGAGGGCCGTGCCAAGGAGCTGGGATTTTTGTCGTAGGTGCAGTGGCACATGATGGAAGGACTGATGAGATCTGGGAATCTGGCATCATGCTTGCAGCAGAGCTCTAGCAAGGAACAGTGCTTAGAAGGACCTTCAGAAATCCTAGTGCGGTGTTTCTCAAACTTGAACAAGTACACATTCTTCTTAAAGGAAAAAATAGTCCAGCAGTGAGAGTTAAATTATTTTTTTACTTACATGCATACAAACGCAAACCTGGTATACATAGCACTTGCTCACGCCACATATAAGCATTAAAACCAAAGGAAGTGAACAGATTGAATACAAAACTAAAATCAATAACATTCCACTTAAAATACTAATTCTAAAGTTTTATTTTGCTGGAACAAAATCTCTACTCCTGGCCAAGATACTTCTGATTCTCCCATTACTCTGTTCCAAGTGACTATTTAATCCACCCAAATTTCTCTGAAGAGCTCTGGAGCTTTCCTGTTACGGGATTGGCCTTCATTTGGGTGTGGCACATTCTTTACCTGCTATGTGTATTTCTCTTCTTTCCTTATCAGGACAAGAAAGTTGTATGTCTTGATATCAAGTAAGCTGTTAAGAAAATACGAATGGTGGACGGGCGTGGTGGCTCACGCCTGTAATCCCAGCACTTTGGGAGGCCGAGGCAGGCAGATCATGAGGTCATGGGGTTCGAGACCAGCCTGGCCAGTATGATGAAACCCCGTCTCTACTAAAAATGCAAAAATTAACCCAGCATGGTGGCAGGTGCCTGTAATCCCAGCTACTTGGGAGGCTGAGGCAGGAGAATCGCTTGAACCTGGGAGGTGGAGGTTGCAGTGAGCTGAGATTGTGCCACTGCCCTCCAACCTGGGCGACAGAGCAAGACTGTGTCTCAAAAAAAAGAAGAAAATACAAATGCTGGTGCTGAAGTTGTGAACTGAAAGCATGTGTCAGCGCTGTTTATTCTGTGACTTGGAGTTGGATTGTCTTAGGTTTAGGTTACCATTAAACGAAAATATCCTCAGACACAGACTGTACGTCATTCCATTGTGACGGAATGGTTACATCTTGTGAGGAAATGGTTACATCTCAGTAGTGAGAGGTGGATCAAGGCCACTGTGTTTCATGCCTGTCATCCCAGTGCTTGGGGAGCCTGAAGCAGGAGGATTGCTTGAGGCCAGGTATTCGAGGCTGCAGTGAGCTATGACTGGGCCACTGCGCTCCAGCCTGGGCCACAGTGCAAGACCCTGTCTCATACGTACATACATAAAGTTCTAAGGTCAGAACTCAGGATTTCTACCTCTCAGTCCAGTGCTCTCCAGCTTACATCTTCAACAGAAGCCCTGTGCTGAGCTGCCTTGTCCAGACCCTTGTCTTATCCAGACCTTGTCTTATCCATCTCACAGGACTGGCATGATGACCACTCTTTGCCACAGCCTCTCCCTGTCCCAGCTGCAGCCCTCTCTCCCCTTCTGGGGTCAACATCTTAGAGTCCATCTGGCTGGATCTAACCCGAGCGTACTCTCGATACCTCTTGAGCCACATTCCAAGTCTTCCCCCTTCCAATGCTTTTCCCCATTTCCTAACCACTCACCCCATCCTGATCGCCAGCTTTTAGGCAAGGACTTACCAGCTCTTCGGTTGCACCAGAGGACATTGTTGCTTGCTTGTCCAGGCCTGTGCCCAGTGGTATTGGGAGATGGGGACAGTGGGGGCTGTCTCACTAGACTCTGCACACTGAGGCTCCTGAGTGGTGGCCTCCAGCAGTGGGCCCCATGGCAGACACCTGCTTCGGAACGAGGTCTGAACACATAGGGGAAAGATAGATCTGGGAGACTGAGTTGGAGTTGCATAAGAAAGGAATTTGGATGAGCTCAAGTTATCCTCCATGCATTTTTGCTGTTCATTTAAGAAACGTGGACCATATCCAGCAGGAGAGTTAGGTTACCTGGCATGTAGGTGGCACTTAACTTAAAAGCTATGCCAAATGCACAGCATGTGCCAGCCACTCTCGTGTAAGCATCTTACAGGTATTGACTTGTGGAGTCCTCACAGCAGTCCTTTGAGTTTGGTAGTATTTTTTATCCCTCTTATCCAGATGAGGAAATGGAGGTGCAGAGAAGTGAAGGAACATGTTCAAGATCACCTGCTACTAGGTGGAGGTGCTGGGATTTGAACCTGGACGGCCAGGTGCCAGAACTCTTGGCTGCTGCATCAATCTGCCTGAAAGCAAATGGTGAAATTTGAGAGACTGTAGAAACTTCTCTGCCTTCATTTTTAAGGTGAGGAGCCTGATAGCTGAAGAGAGAAGGAACTTTTACCAGCTCACCAGTGGGTAGCGACAAAGACAAGGCTCCTAACCAGCCCTCCTAACCTTCAGTCCAGGAGGCACGGCGGTATAGCAGAAAAAACACAGGCATTCCATGTACTCATTGACTGGGCAGGTGGTTAACTGAGCATCTACTTTATGCAGGGACTTGGATAGGCAGGGGACAAAACAAAGTCTCTCACCTTGCAGAGCAAGCATTCCTTCTGCAGAAGTGTACTGAGCACCACTGTGCGAGGTAGGGAGGACCTGGAGGGTAAGACCTGGCCTCAGGAAAGAGAAGCTATTACCCTGGATAGTGAGTGTGGCGACAGAGGTATCCAGGGTGCTGTGAGCCCCTAGAATGGAACCAGAGCTGGCAAGATCAGGGGGCTTCCTGGAGGAAATGAGGGGTACTAGAGCCGAGTTTTCAAGGTGATGTTGGGTTAGTTGGAGGAAGCAGGTGGGAACCAGGCAGAGCAACAGGCAGAGCAACAGAGTCTCACAGGACAGAAAATCTGGCTCGGACCAGACAGAGCTGGTTTCAAATGCAACTCTAGCACTTTGGTAAGTACTTGCAAAAGGGCTGTGAAGACCTTGTACAATGGTACTCATTCTTTCCGTTGCCCCTACCTTCCCACTTTCAGCTATACCACAGAGCACCTGTCCTGTTAATGAAAACTGTGGGTAACATGTTAATGAAAATTGTGGGTAGCATATTAAGGTATTCAATATGCAGTTGAAATTTGATGCTTAAGGAATCAATTTGTCATTTTTGGGAAATCATGTAGTCTATATGATCACATTCTGGATCCTTTAGTATGAATAAAAACCTATTTTGTGTGTGTTTATAACTAAATAATCTTTAACGTAGGCCAGGCGTGGTGGCTTACGCCTGTAACCCCAGCACTTTGGGAGGTCGAGGCGGGCGGATCACCAGAGGCCAAAAGTTCGAGACCAGCCTGGCCAACCTGGTGAAACCCTGTCTCTACTAAAAATACAAAAATTAGCTGGGCGTAGCCTGTAATCCCAGCTACTCGGCAGGCTGGGGCAAGAGAATTGCTTGAATCTGGGAGACAGAGGTTGCAGTGAACTGAGATCGCGCCATTACACTCTAGCCTGGGCAACAAGAGCGAGACTCCATCTCAAACCAAAAAAAAAAAAAAAAAAAAAAAAACCTTCAATGTTATAACGTGATGCTAACATCAAGGCTTGTTTGCTCTCTTGAGCTTGGGGCTGGGGGATGTTTCAGATCTGTCTTGGGCCCCTGCTACTGCCCATTCATGTGCTCCTTGGGCTACAGGCAGGTCCCTTGAGTGGTAGTTCTATTTGTAATCCAAGCATATTTAAGGTTAAAATTAATACCAAAAGCAAACGAAAGAATATTGTTTAGATGCATTCAAATTCACACTTCTTACATGTCATATTTCCTAGGTTAACTACTAGATGCACAGAAGGGGAAAAGTGGAGTAAAAAAAATGTGTAGTAAATTTTAAAAAAGGAAAGGAAGAAAAAGAAAAATAGAATAAGCAAGACAAATAGCTCAGAACAAGGTGGCAGATTTAAATGCAAACATATCGGTAATTGTGTGTTAAATGCTCCAGTTAAATGAAAATGTTGATATGACTGGATAAGAAAACGAAACCTAATTCTGTGTTGCTTAATATAATTATCTCAGTGAAAAAACATTTGATAAAATTTACCATCTTTTTGTGATTAGAAAAGCAGGAAACTAGGAATTGAGGGAATTTTATTAGTTTGATTAAGGATATCTAGCAAAAAAAACAGCGAATATCACATTTAATGGCAAAACATTGAAAGCTTTCTTATTGACATCAAGAAAAAGACAGGAATGCCCATTATGACCAACTCTATTCAGTTTTGTGCAGGATAGCCTTGTCAAGGAACTAAGGCAAGAATTATAAATAAAAGATGTAAGGTTTGGAAAGAAGGGAAGAAAAACTGGCGTGTAGATAATACGGGTTGCGTATTTTTGCACTGAGATTTCTATGTGTAGAAAATAAAGATCCTACAGTTAAATCATGAGTATTAATAAGTTTAGGCGAATGCTGAATCCAAAATCAAGATACAAAACCAGTTGTATTTCTATGTATCACTAGCAAATAGAAAATAAAACATAGGCATGGAGGTTCACACCTGTAATCCCAGCACTTGGGGAGGCTGAGGCCAGAGGATTGTTTGAGCCTAGGAGTTTGAGACCAGCTTGCACAACATAGCTCTGGCTCTACAAAAAGTTAAAACAAATTAGCCGGGTGTGGTGGTGCATGCTTGTGGTCCCAGCTACTTGGGAGGCTGAGGTGGTGGGAGGCTCACTTGAGCACAGGAGGCTGCAGTGAGCTAGGATTGCACTACTGCACTGCAACCTGGGTGACAGAGGGAGACCCTGTCTTGGTTTTGTTTTTTTTTTTTAATTTAAAAATATGTTTACAATAATGTAAAAAATAAGATATCTAGGAAGAAATTAACAAAAAATATGCAAAACTCTGATAGGGAAGAATATACTTCATTGAGAGATATCAAAGAACATGAAGTAACTGGTGAGATATATTATGTTCGTGGATTAGTAGAGTCAGTATTTAAGCCTTTCAGTTTTCCCCGAATTGATCTATAGAGACGATACTAATCTAAATCTCAACACGATTATTTTTGTGTAACTTCACAAACAGATTCTAAAATTTATATGACCCTCCAAGGGCCAAAAATTGCCCAGACATTCTTGAAGAGAAACCCATCAGAAATCCTCTTTGTTACAGCTACAGAAATTAAGGCTGTGTAATATCGGCACAAGGATAAACAGATGGGCCAGAGAAACAGATGGAGAGAACCAAGTAACAGATGTATGTTTGATTTAAGACAGAGGTGGCTCTGCAGACCAGTGAGCAGAGATGGTCTTTTTAAATAACGGTGCTGAGACAATGAGCTACCTGGGCACACCATGTACAAAAATAAACTCCAGGTATCCACATCAGACCTACATGTGAAAGGAAAGCTATAAAGCTTTGAGAAAATAATACAGAGCTATACAATAATAATACAAAGCCATAAAGCTTTGAGAAAATAATATGATTGTTTTTGTGATCTCAGTGTAGGGAGGTGTTTCTTAAAATTAGTGTACTAATCCTAAAGGAAAAGACTAATACATATGGCCATATTTCAATTAAGAAAGATAAATGATGAAGTAGAAAATACCCATTACACCTCTAACTAATCAAGGACATACATTATGTGTATATAATAAATTCCCACACATCAGTTAGGAAAATGGCAGGCAACGTAATGGAAAAATGGGCAGTACTTTACTGAGTACTTAAAAATAAACATCGAAGTAGTCAATAAACATTTTCCATTAACATTGCTCTTGCTGTAAAAATTGGTACCACTGCTTTGGAAAACAATTTGGCATTACCTACTAAAGTTGAAGACACATCTGGTGGCCCAGCAGTTTTATCCCCAGGAATATATTACAGAGAAACGAGTTCACATGTGTCCCCAGGAGACATGTACAAGAGGGTTACCTCCTCTCGGTCTAACTTGATCCTCTGTATAGTTGGACTCACAGTGCTTACCTTACAGGGAGAATTCAAATTAAATAATTGAATTAAATAGAATGTTTGTAAAGTGCATAATTTAGTGCCTTGTGTATAGTACATGCTTAACAGTAATTGCTTGCTAGTAATAGTAATATAATTGTTGGTTAGTCTCATCAACTGACATCTCAGAGAAGGGCCATTTTAGGATTGGTCTTTTCTGAAGGAAACCAGAACTCTCTTAAGTGGTTGAAGAGTTTGAGAAGATCAAGGGAGTATCCCCTTTCCATCCTTATTGTCCCATGACTTCCTAAGGGCCAGGGTTGAAGGGCAGGGGCTGGGCTGTGTTGTTTTGGGGCCTGCACACCTCTGGGTAATGCATATGGGCAGCTACTTCACTCCTGTCACTTACACTAATTTGGCAAATCACCAAATTGTCCTTTTGGACTTTTACATGATTTTGTGTCAAAAATCTCATTCTGTAAAATAAAACATTGGAATGACATTTCAGTGGTTTCGTGGGGGCATTCAGGCAAACTATAGATGATATACTATAGAAAACAATGTTTAAAAATCTTAAATATTCTCACTTAAGATGAGAAGATCGAAATGAGTTGAAAATAAAACAGAACTGCAGGAAATGAAATCAGTAACCATTTTGTTTTCTGTACTGTAAAACTTAAAGGAATGGGCTACTGAGTGGGACCAATGGGCCAGTTGTCTATTTCCTAGTAAATTGCCCCAAAACTTAGCGCCTTAAAACAAACATTTATTATCTTTGAGTTTCTGTGGGTCAGGAATTGGGCTTGCCTTAGCTCTGGGTGCCTCTGCCTCAAAGTGTCTCATGAGGGGCTGCAGTCAGGGTACTGTGGGCTAATTCTAGCCAATGGGCTAGTTTTCTATTTCCTAGCAAATTGCCCCAAAACTTCATGCCTTAAAACAAACATTTATTATCTTTGAGTTTCTGTGGGTCAGGAATTGGGCCTGCCTTAGCTCTGGGTGCCTCTGCCTCAAGGCCTGTCATGAGGGGCTGTAGGTACAGAGCTGTGGTCTCATCTGAAGGCTCAGCTAGGGCAGGCTCCTCATTTACACTCACATATGTAGCTGTTGGCAGGATTCAGGTCTTCACTGGCTGTTGGCCTGAGAGCATGAGTCCCTCACTGGCTGTAGGTCAGAAGCTACTCTCAGTTTCTTGCCCCAACAGTCACTCCCAGGGCAGATGACCACATGGGCAGCTGGCTGCCATCCCAGTGAGCAAGCTAGAGAGAGCAAGGCAGGGTGTGCACAGCCTTTGTCACCTAACCTCTGAGGTGACTTAGTATCACTTGCCACATTCTTTTGGTCAGAAGCAAGTCACTAGCCCACAGGGGAGGGGATTTCACAAGGGCATGAGTACCAGGAAGTGAGGGTCACTGGGGCCACTTTAGAGGCTGCCTGCCTGAATCTGCCCTTTGCCCACAAGGAGTCATGTCCCTCCCACGTGCAAAATGTACTTACCCTCTCCCAAGCTCCCCAAACATCTCATCCCTTTACAGCATCAGCCCGAAGTCCAGATTTGTCATCTAAATCAGGTCCAGATGGGAATAAGGTTTTGGGGGACACATCTGTATAATTTATGGCTGCATAACCAGTCACCCCTTGAAACACTCATCTCACAGGAGGGAGGAATCACTGGGTGCTCACCGGGTGTCTCAGCAGCTGCCTCCACAGCTGTCCAGGTTCAGGTCCTGACTCTTCCACGTACTAGCTGTATGCCCTTGGGCTGGTCATTTCCCTTCTGTGCCTCACTTTCTCATCTGTAAATGGGGCCAGTAATATAACTTATCTACTAGAGAGGAGTAATGATTAAATGACATAAATTCTCAAGTAATTGGCATAGTCCTTGGCACAGAGTAAGTGCTGAATACATGATAACCATTTATAATTGTTTGAATTATTTTTCTTAAGAAAAAACTTCAGACGCTTTCTGAGAATGTAGATCGAAAAGGATAAAGAGGGAGAGAAAATGATAGGTCTCAGATACAAGAGGCAGGAATCCAACATAAAACACTGTCGTGGTTCTTCGGGTCGTCCAAGAACATCAGAAACAATCATTAAAGTTTAAGAAACAAAAACTACTAAACGAAAAATATTTGTGCTTGCTGATTAAAGTATTCCATGCGATCCAAGCAGTGTTAGAATGTCAGGATGCGGGAGGGGTATGGAGGGCCATGTTGAGGTAAGGCCTCATGGGAGGTAACTGAACCCCATGGGAAATGACCGGCTCCACCCCCATTGTCAGTCACCGCCCATTAGAGATTGCAGACCCGTTCAGTTTAGGAAATTGCAAAGGGAACCTGTGACCACACTGTCTGCAGTTGTCTGCACAGCTCAGGGATTCAGACCCAGCATGAACCAGCTTTTGGCCCTCATGGGACACTCTTCTAGCTGGTGCTGTGACCAACATGAGAGCAGATCACTTCTCAGCCCCATCTCCCAGTCCGTACCAGGCTGGACTAGAGGATATCTGAGGGCCCTTTATGCCATAGATGTCTGATTCAGGATCAGGACTGTCCTTAACCATCTGTGCCCACAGCACTTGGCATGGCTGGGGTTCGGCAAATGCATTTGAGTTACACTTGTGTTGAAGTGGAGTCCCAGTTGTAAATGTGATGTGTCTGTCCTCCCTGCCCAACCTCCAGCCCTAACCTGTCTTCCTCTCATTCCCATATCAGGCCAAGTGCAGGAACATGGAGCATGCGCTGCGGGAGAAGGCCAAGGCCTTCTGGGCCATGCGGCGCTCCTATGAGGCCATCGCCAAGCACAATCAGGTGAGTGAACGATGGGGCTGGGTGGGGAGATTGGGTCCACTCAGGGCAGTTGGGGGAGGATTGAAGTTGCGTCAGCCCTGACTTTGTCTCACATAACCCACTGGGTAGAGGTGGACTCCCTTACCTCTCTGATGGTCCTGTGCAGCCACGTCGTGGATGCTGACCGTGGCTTCTCTGCCTCGTGGATGCTGACCGTGGCTTCTCTGCCTTGGCCCCTCTAAAGACCCAGGTGTGATCATGCCATCAGCCACAGGAGTGACTTAAAAAGCTACCAACACCATCTGCCCTGTGGCACATGCATTGTATCACCGCCACCTGTGCGTTCAGTGATGACCTGGGACTCATGTAATTTCTTGTTTTCTTTCAGTTCCCACATCCACTCCATCAGCCATCCTATTCCCCCATCTCTAAAGTACATTATTTCTGCCAAACTCTCTATGTTCTGGTCAAGGTCACCATCATCTCTCACTGGGCCTCCTGCCTGGGCCTCGTGCTTTCATTCTGTTGTATTCTGCTTTCCACGGACTGGGGTGATCGTTTAGTAAAACACACCAGCAGTGCCCCTCCTCTGCTTAAAACTGCCAGTGGCTTCCAGTCACCCTCGGTACCACCCAGATTCCTTACCATGGCCTCCGAGGCCATTGCCTGACCCTGCCTATCCTCAACCTCATTTACTTCTCTGCCTCATCTTCTTTCTGTCCCTTAAGCAAACTAAGTCTTCTCCCCAGAATGCGTGCCCAGCATCTTTGCCATTAAAATCTCAGATGTCCCCTTCAAGAAACTTTTCCTGATCACCCTCCTCTTTTACTCGATGGCATACTTCCCTGGTTTATTTCCTTGATGACACTTCATTACCTGTAATTACCTTTGGTTTTCTATTTGCTTTTTATCCCTTCCCATCAGAATATAATGAAAACAGGGCACACTATTGCCAATTAACTAGAGGAGTTCTTGGCACACAATAGGTGACCAATAAAAGTGTTTGTTGATTGAGTGAAGTGAGTAGGTGACCAATAACTGTTAATCAAATGAATGAATGGGCTCCCTCTGTGCCCACTCCGGTTGTTCTGCCTGGCACCCTCTCTTCCTCCAGGTCCCGTGTGGATTGGCAGCCTTGTTTCTGACTTTTGATCTTGGCTCTGGTCTTTGGCTTTCTGAGGTGGCTGCCTCTAGTAATTACCACTCTGTTAGACTCGTGTTAGCGACAGCTGAGCCATGCCTGGTCCGGTTTGCTGGGTGCTGTCCTCAGGAGCCTGTGGTCCCCTCCACTATGTGTCCAAAGGTGAGGATTAGGCCCAGGAAAGGGCCTCATTAACATCTGGCTGTGGAGTTTACCCTGAGCCACAGAGCTGGTGGAACAGAGTGGAAGAAAGGACTGTGTGACACACTGGGCGCCAGGGCAGTAACCGCAAAGCAGACCTATTTCCAAACCTAAGCCCAGTTCCCCAGCGGATCCCTCAACCCCCTCCAAGCTAATCCCCTCCTCTAAAAAGAGGGCAATTCCCTCTTACTAGGATTAAAAAAAAAATTCAGATAAAATAGTGCATATAAGTGCCCAACAGAAAGAAGTCGTTAACATTTCTGATGTCTAATAGACTGACAAACTGGTGGGAGAGAGTTTTCACTTTTTCAGTGGATTATTTTGTCATCCGATGTCAGAGCTATAAATACATGTTGAAATTCCAACTCCAAATAGCAATTACGAACCTGCTGTTGCTGGAGTTTGTTGAGTTGTTTTTCCAGTAGTCATCGTGGAGTCATGTAGCTTCATCATTGTTCTCTTACTTGGTTTCCTTTTGTGGCTAAAGCCATATGACTGGCTTGCCTTGTCCAGGACTGGGTTGGGGATACTTCGGGAGTATCTGTCTGTCCATGTGGCAGTACGGCCTGCCCACCCAGGGAGTGTAGGAGTCCTGAGCTTTTTGCTGAGGCTGAGGGTAATGAGGTCACGTGGGAAGCCCCTAGGATTCCAGCCTGATTAATACTTTGTCTGTTAAATTCAGTTTATCAAGTCGATGAGAAAAGTGAAAGTTCTGGTGTTTATTCCTTTACAGTGAGGCCGTCATTGCCCACGGTGAGTGGGCAGGAGTTGACCTTGCACTTGCTGGTTTTTCCTGCCATGCTCTATTCTTGATTTTTCTGTGTGATAAGAATTATCAAGGAGAGGGAAAGCGTCAAGATAAATAGCTAATGCATGCGGGGCTTAATACCTAGGTGATGGGTTGACAGGTGCAGCAGACCATCATGGCGCACATTTACCTATGTAGCAAACCTGCACATCCTGCACATGTATCCTGGAACTTAAATGTGAAAAAAAAAAAAAGAATCACCCTGTATTCTACTCTCTCCAATGCAGACATCAGTCTTTTCAGTCTGATGGGTTAGCCATGCTGTTTGTCCTCATTTGCATTTCTTTGATTATTGGTAAGTCTGTACACCTTTTCACAAGCATAACGGCCATTTATTTATTCTTCTGTGAATGCTAATTCACATTCTTTTTTTCCCTTGGAATATTTGTCTTTTCTCTCAGTGGATTTGTAAGAGTGCTTTGTACATTAAGAATAATAGCCATTTGTCATAAATGTTGCAAATATACTTCCTGTTTGTCATTTCTTTTTCAGTGGATCATTTTCAATTTTTTTGGCCATTTTCACTTTTTCAGTGAATCCTTTTGTTATATTTTCAGAGCTATAAACATGCAAACAGTCCCTGGCTTATGATTTTTTGACTTTACCATGGTGCACAGGCAATGTGCATTCAGTAGAAACTGTACTTTGAGTACCCATGCAACCATTCTGTTTTTCCCCTTCAGTACAGTATTCAATAAATTACATGAGACACTCAGTGCTTTGTTATGACATAGGCTTTGTGTTGGATGATTCTGCCCAACTGTAGGCTAATGTGAGTGTCCTGGGCACGTTTAAGGTAGGCTAGACTAGGCTGGATGCAGTGACTCACGCGTGTAATCCCAGCAGTTTGGGAGGCTGAGGCAGGCGGATCACGAGGTCAGGAGATCGAGACCATCCTGGCTAACATGGTGAAACCCCGTCTCTACTAAAAAGGTACAAAAAATTAGCCGGGCGTGGTGGCAGGCACCTGTAGTCCCAGCTTTGGGAGACTGAGGCAGGAGAATGGCGTGAACCCGGGAGGCGGAGCTTGCAGTGAGCCGAGATTGTGCCACTGCACTCCAGCCTGGGCGACAGAGCAAGACTCCGTCTCATAAATAAATAAATAAATAAATAAGGTAGGCTAGGCTAACCTATGATGTTTTTAGTAGTTTAGGTGTCTTCATTGCTTTGACTTAACCCTTTTTCAACTTACGATGGGCTTATTGGGATGTAACCCCATCATACGTTGAGGAACATCAATATTTAACTTTCAGTCCAAAGATGAGATTACTAACCTGCCATTGCCACAGCATACATTTCGAATGGTTTTTCTAACAGTTTTCATGGAATTATATTTTTGTCTTTAACTTTATGAATAGTCTCTTGCCATACACACCTCTTATTCTTCTATGTATTCAGTTATCTCATTCTTTCTTCGAGGCTTCTCAGTTTTGTACTGCGCCAAGGAATGTCTTATTAAAGCTTTCTTATTCCAAGCTTTATTTGCTTTTTCTTTAATTACATTTATGGTTTTATCTTCCCTATGAAAAAACTTTTTGTGAGGACAGGCACGATGGCTTATGTCTGTAATCCCAGCACTTTGGGAGGCCGAGGCAGGTGGATCACCTTAAGTCAGGAGTTTGAGACCAGTCTGACCAACATGGCGAAACCCCATCTCTGCTAAAAAATACAAAACTTAGCCGGGCGTGGTGGCACACACCTGTAGTCCCAGCTACTTGGGAGGCTGAGGCAGGGTGAATCACTTGAACCCAGGAGGCAGAGGTTGCAGTGAGCCAAGATCACGCCACTGCACTCCAGCCTAGGCGAAAGAGTGAGACTCAGTCTCAAAAAAAAAAAGAAAAAAAAAAACAACAAACCTTTTGTGGTTATGATTAGGAGTGTGTATATTATTTTAATGATTATTTTAAAATAAATACTTCCTACTGCTCCTTTGGTAAAGCCTCTGGATCAGACAAATTTTAAGTCCTAAGATTGGAAGGCAAATACTTTAAAAGAAATCATTGCTATTTGCAGCCGTTCATTTCTATGATTCAGGACTTCCTTGTTACGGTGCAACCTAAAGAAGGAACTGAACATTATATGTAAATGAGATTATAGTACTACAGTTGCAATCTATAAGCTGTGATTTTATTTTTTAAAAATCCCTATCAAAACAACCTATTATTAGGTTGTTGGACTTTCTCATTTGAAATCTGAACTTAGAAATGTGTGCTTATAAACTATTATGTTGATATTTTATCTATAGGAGTTCTATACATGATTTCTTTGAACATAAAGTTCCTTTGCTAAAAATGGGAAAGTTGCTGGGCTATGGAGGTTCCCTCTGTATCTGACCCCTGACTCCCTCCCGCTGTCTGCCGTAGGTGGAGGCTGCATGGCTGGAAGGCCGGATCCGGCAGGAGTTTGATAAGCTTCGCGAGTTCTTGAGAGTGGAGGAGCAGGCCATTCTGGATGCCATGGCCGAGGAGACAAGGCAGAAGCAGCTTCTGGCCGATGAGAAGATGAAGCAGCTCACAGAGGAGACAGAGGTGCTGGCACATGAGATTGAGCGGCTGCAGATGGAGATGAAGGAGGACGACGTTTCTTTTCTCATGGTAAGGAGCTCAGCGTCTGGATTCAGTGACAGGGCCAGATGTTCCAGCACCTGCTGGGAGCCACAGCCCACCAGCCCTGGCCAACCTCATCTTCTTGGAGCTTCCCGGGTACTGGCCTGGAAGAGCTCACAAGCGACCTGCTCTGCTTGTGTCATAAAGCTAAAAAGACTTACCAGGGCGGAGTTCCTTGAAACCCTCTTATTTCTTCCTCTCTCTTCTTTTTTTTTAGAGACAGGGTCTTGCTCTGTCACCCAGGCTGGGGTACAGTGGGTGATTATAGCTCAGTGTAACCTCAAACTCATGAGCTCAAGTGATCCTCTCTCCTTAGCCTCCTGAGTAGCTGGGACTACAGGCACGAGCCACCATGCCCAGCTAAGGTTTTCATTTTTTAATAGTCAGGTGGGGGTGAGGAGGGTCTCACTATGTTGCCCAAGCTGGTCTTGAATCCCTGGCCTCAAGTGATGCTTTCACCTTGGCCTCCCAGGTAGTTGGACTGCTGGCGCTCCACTGTGCCCAGCTCCTGTCTCTTCTTTCTTCCTTTCTCTTGGCCTCTCTCTTACTCTCATTTTTTTCCTGTCTCTACTTTTTGTTTTGTTTTGTTTTTTTGTTTTTGATACGGAGTCTCGCTTTGTCGCCCAGGCTGGAGTGCAGTGGTGCCATCTCGGCTCAATGCAAACTCCACCTCCCGGGTTCACGCCATTCTCCTGCCTCAGCCTCCGAGTAGCTGGGATTACAGGCGCGCACCACCACACCTGGCTAATTTTTTTTTTTTTTGTATTTTTAGTAGAGACGGGGTTTCACCATGTTAGCCAGGATGGTCTCGATCTCCTGACCTCGTGATCCACCCGCCTCGGCCTCCCAAGGTGCTGGGATTACAGGTGTGAGCCACCGCACCTGGCCTGTCTCTACCTTTTAATAAAATGAATTCTTTTTAAAATCATTCAATTATTTAAATTTTTTATTTAAATATGATGCCTTGGCTTTCTGTCTTCTTAAGAAAAAGATGATTCTGTTCTCTCTTTTAAAGAACAGTATTATTCATTTTTTCTTCCTTTTATTGATTTATTTCCTCCCCATGAGCCATCGGTCGTTACAAATTTCCTGCAGGGAAATTTCTGGGCTTGAAAGCTGGTCTGTAAACTGGCCAGGGTGGTGAGGTGTCTCCTGTCCCTGGAAAACAGCTGATTGCTGTGGAAGGGGTGTTGCTGTAGAGCGGAGTGGGAGGTGACAGGGACGGTTATATGTTCAGGCAGTGTCACCTCCTGGGTGGGACCTTTAGGAGTTCTCCACCTCACTCAGAGTCTCGAACCATGAAGCCTTCTGTCTCTAAAATGTCCCTGATTATGAAATCATTCTGTGTTCAGAGCTGTCTCTAAAAAGAAAAATGAAGGAGAAAAAAAAAAAGATAGAAAAACCATTTCGTGGGATCTAAAAGCTGTGTGTCTCGTGGATTCCGTTTAGGGAACTGGGAGTATTGTCTTGCCCAGTACCCAGAGTGCTTTCAGGGATGATTTTGGTTTGTGACTCCTTTTTATTTTTTATTAGCAACTTTATCGAGATATAATTTACATGCTAAACAATTCACCCATTTAAAATGTACCACTCAGTGATTTTTAGTATATACAGAGTTGTGCAACCATCACGACAATTTTAGAACATTTCATGCCTCCAAAAGCAGCCCTGCTTTAGCTGTCACTCCCCAGTTCCTCCTCCCACATAAAAACTGTTACCTAAATTGAGTCTAACAGAGTGGTAATTACTAGAATTAGCAGCCCCTGGCAACCACTAATCTACATACTATCTATACAGATTTACCTATTCTAGACATTTCAAATGCATGGAATTATATAACATGTAACCTTTTGTGACTGCCTTCTTTCAGTCGGCATATTTTGAAACATCATTCGTGTTGTAACATCTATCAGTACTTCATTCCTTTTTATGGCCAAATAATATTCCATGGCATAGATATACAATCATGCATTGCTTGGTGATGGGGATATGTTCTGAGAAATGTGTTATTAGGCAATTTTTTCATTATGCAAATGTCATGGAGTGTGCTTACATAAACCTACATGGTGTAGCCTACTACACACCTAGGTTATATGGAATAGCCTTTTGCTCCTAGGTTACAAACCTGTGTAGCATGTTGCTGTACTGAATACTATAGGCAACTAGAGCCCACTGTTAAGTATTTGTGTATCTAAACATAGAAAAAGTACAGTAAAAATATGGTGATGTAATCTCATGGGACCAGAGTCATATATGTGGTTCCTTGTTGACTGAAACATCATTACATCACACATGGCTATATTACATTTTATTTATTGATTTATCAATTGGTGGTTGCTGTGGTTTAAATATGTTCCCCAAAATTTAGGTGTTGCAAACTTAATCCCCAATGCAACAGTGTTGGGAGGTGGAGCCTAATAAGAAGTGATTGGGTCCTGAGAGCCCTCATGAATGGGTTAATGTTGTTACTGGCAGAGTGGGTTAGTTATTGAGAGAGTGGACTTGTTATAAAAGTGAATTTGGGCCCCTCTTTCTCTCTTGCTCTTGGTCTTATGTGTGGTCTCTTGCCCTTCTTCCTTCTGCCATGGGATGACACAGCGTGAGGGCTCTCATCAGAAGCCAGTGCCTTGCTCTTGGACTTCCCAGCTTCAGAACCACGAGTGAAATAAACTATTGTTTATAAATTACCAGTCTGTGGTATTTTGTTACAGCAGCACAAAATGAACTAAGACAGTGGTCATTTGGGTTGTTTCTATTTTGGCTATTATGAATAATATGGCTGTAAACATTCAGGTAGCAACTTTTATGTGGACATATTTTCATTTTTCTTGGAAATACATCTGGGAGTAGATTTGCGGATCATATGGTAACTCTAGGTTTAACTATTGGAAGAACTGCCAGGCCATTATCCAGAGCAGCTGTATCATTTTATATTCCCGTCAGTATAATATGTGGATTCCAGTTTCTCCACATTTTTGCCAAAATTTGTTTTTTAAAAATTATAGCTATCCTTGTAGGTGTGAAGTGGTATCTCCTTGTGTATTGCATGTCATCATTTCCCTGATGGCTAATGACCTGGAACATCTTTTCATGGGCTTTTTGATCATTAGTAGATCTTCCTTGAACAAATGTCTATTCAGATCCTTTGCCCATTTTTAACGTGGGTTGTCTTTTTATTGTTGAGTTGTAAGAGTTCTTTATATAGTCTAGATACAAGTTCTTTATCGGTTTTAACTCTACAGGTAGGTCTTTGATGCATTTTGAGTTATTTTTTGTATATGGTATAGTAAGGGTTAGTCCAACTTCTTTTTTTTCTTTTTTTTTTTTTTTTTCATGTCAACATACAGTTTTCCCAGTACCGTTTGTTGGAAAGACTATTTATTCCTCCATTAAATCATCTTGGCACTCTTGTAAATAATTGATTGATGGTAAATAGGAGGGTTTATTTCTGGACTTTCAATTCTATTCCATTGATCCCAACGCCTGTTTTTATATTAGCACCACATATCTTGATTACTGTTGATTTGCAGTAAGTCTTGAAATTGGGGATTATGAGTCTTCCAATGTTCTTCTTTTTCAAGATGGTTTTGGCTGTTCTGGGTTCCTCGAAATTTTGTGTGAATTTTAGGATCAGTTTTTTAGTTTCTGCAAAGAAGCCAGCCAGGATAACGGATTGCACTGAGTCAGTAGATCAACTTAAGGAGTGTCTTAGTATGTTTTCTGTTGCTATGACAAAATATCACAGACTGGGTAAATTATAAAACAGTCCAAGTTTATTCAGCTCATTGTTCTGGGTGAGGCCAGGAAGTCCAGGAACATGATGGCGCTGGCATTTGGTGTGGGCCATCTCATGGCAGAAGGAGGAAATGAGTGCAAGACACAGTAGTTGCTCATTGTTTTATAGCAACGCAGTCTCATGATAACTAAACCGCTTCACAGTAATGACATTAATCCATTTGTGAGGGCTCTGCCCTCATGACCCAGTCACCTCTTTTTAGGCCCTACCTCCCAACACAGTTGCATTGGGGATTCAGTGTTCAACACATGAACTTTCGGATAATATGTCCAAATCATAGCAGAGATGTTATTGTTAACATCTTGACAATATTAAGACTTACGATCCATGGAATGCATGACTCCTTTTGAGGTCAGAAACGTATATATTTCTTCTATATCTGTGTCTCTGTGTTGTTATTTTTTTATTTTCATTTTTTTCAGAAACACAAGAGCCGAAAACGCCGGTAAGTTGCCAAAGCAGGTGGAGGGGAGGGCAGGAGTGGGCAGAAATACCAGGGGTGCAAACTCCAGTGGCCCCGGGGCAAGCAGGTAACAGCCAGCTGGGTGCACCAGCCCACATGAGCTACTGTGCCCTGGTTTTGAGAGGGAGTGGTGGACAATGGCCAGGTGGAGAGAGCCCTCTCACAGCATCCAGTTCCAGCTGGCTCTGGGGCAGTGTTGTTCTCCTGAGTGTGGAGGGTCCCCGCCTGCCGTGCAGGGAAGGAGAACACCGTCCTACACGTGGCTCGCGTTTCTCGGGGCCAGTCAATGTCAGGCTTTTTTCTTGGTCAGCCCCCTCCCTCTGAGAGCCTTAGGCCACAGTGGTTTGTGTTGATGGTTGTTGGGTTCACAGGGATGAATGAGAAAGAGCTGTGTCCCAGTCAGAGCTGTCCAAAGATGGAAGAGAGTGCTTTTGGGGGGAGTGAGTTCCCTGTGCTCACTTCCCACTAGCAGTGTGCAAGCAAAGGCCGGAGGACACCTTGGGGCCGTTGGACTAGAGCATCCTTAGGGTCCCTTCCAACTCAGACATCCCGTGAGCCGGATGTGTAAGTGTGATTTCTGCCTGCAAGGAAGGCAGCCATGTTAGAGAACCTCCTGTTTGTATTTCTCTTAGGTGGGGCAGGGTGAGCCCTCGGACTGAATTCTGAAGGGCGGTAGCAGCCCTGTTGGCCTTGGCCCATCTCCCATCATAGTCCAGTCTAGTCTTGTCTTGGGGAAGGTGGCCAGGAAACTTGGGCCTGAGGGAAGGGAATGAGTCCTGTTGCTGGTTTCCAGTTGGCCCAGTTTGGCCCAGGATGCATGACTCTGGCCCTGCCTGCCATACCCCATTGTACTTTTCCAGACTCTTCTGCACCATGGAGCCAGAGCCAGTCCAGCCTGGCATGCTTATTGATGTCTGCAAGTACCTGGGCTCCCTGCAGTACCGCGTCTGGAAGAAGATGCTTGCATCTGTGGAATCTGGTGAGCGGGGGTGCAGGCAGGTGTCCCAAGCATGGGTGGAAGCCCTTTATGTTAGCAAAGAGGCACCAGGGCTGGTCTCTGCCCACCTCCCACCTCCTCAGAGGTCCCCTCCTCTCTCAGGTGATTCCTCTGCCAGGCCCTTGCAGGCGAGTTCCCGTACCCTGGTCTTCTCTACTCTGCCCAACACCTCCAACCCTCCTCGTAGAATGCCTTCTCTCAGGACCTTGACACTTGGTCCCCTCTTCAGAGAGGGAAACTGGCTTCCTTGTCTATTCAGAACTGTATTTTGTATGATAAAAGACCTCCTCCGTCCGGGATCGCCTCTCCCAAGGCCACTGCAGCCCACACGAGCCACAGTGTCCTGGTTTTACAGGGAGGAATATCACTGACTCAGGGAATGGGCCATGCTGTCCTAACATCCCTGGGTCGTGTGAATGTTGAGTCTCTGCCTGTATGAGTTCCTGTGGCTGCCATAACAAAGGACCCAAACTGGAGACTGAGAGAAGTCGATTCTCTCACAGTTCTTCTGGAGGCTAGAAATCCAAAATCCAGATGTTGGCAGGGCCAGGCCCCTCTGAAGTCTGAAGAGGGGAGTCTTCATTGCCTCTTCCATCTCCTGCTGCCTCCTGGCCATTCTTGGCCTTACTGGCTCCCCCTCAGCACTTTGATCCCCACCTCTGCCATCACACAGCATTTCCCCCTGTGTGTCTGTGTCTGTCTCCTCTTTATTATAAGGACACAGGTCATACTGGATTGGGGACCCTCCTCCAGTCTTACTAACACATGTACAACCACCCCACTCCCAAAGAAGGTCACACTCTGAGGTACAGGGGTTGGGACTGCCACATATCTTCTGGGGGATACAGCCCAACCCCTGCCACTGCTCCAGCCCTGGGCCGCTCCTTGCATGGACTTGGGGCCAGGTGGGACACAGTGGTTGGTTTGTGGGGCTAGAGATATCCACGTGTGGCCTAAGGGACCTCAGGTTTGCTGATTCCCCATTTCTGCCCCTGCTCGCAGTACCCTTCAGCTTTGACCCCAACACCGCAGCCGGCTGGCTCTCCGTGTCTGACGACCTCACCAGCGTCACCAACCACGGCTACCGCGTGCAGGTGGAGAACCCGGAACGCTTCTCCTCGGCGCCCTGCCTGCTGGGCTCCCGTGTCTTCTCTCAGGGCTCGCACGCCTGGGAGGTGGCCCTCGGGGGGCTGCAGAGCTGGCGGGTGGGCGTGGTGCGTGTGCGCCAGGACTCGGGCGCTGAGGGCCACTCGCACAGCTGCTACCACGACACACGCTCGGGCTTCTGGTACGTCTGCCGGACGCAGGGCGTGGAGGGAGACCACTGCGTGACCTCGGACCCAGCCACGTCGCCCCTGGTCCTGGCCATCCCACGCCGCCTGCGTGTGGAGCTGGAGTGCGAGGAGGG
>NW_012102654.1:1649023-1674880 GCF_000951045.1 Mandrillus leucophaeus | reverse complement strand
TTTCTCAGGAGGAAGTGGGCAAGGCAGAGTAAGCAGGGGAGACAGGTTTAGGGGTAGCTGACTTGAGTAATTTCAGTGGCTCTCAGCGTAGGGGCTGGTCTTTTTGTCTGATACCTGGCCCCAGGATAGTCAGGACAGGTGAATGTTGGCCTGGGGTGTGACAGCCCTGGGAGAGCCATGTGAAGGAGGCAGCTGGCGCCATCGCTCTGGATTAGTTGGTTTCCGTAGGAAAGGTGTGTGCTCAGCCGGATGCTTGCTATCTCCAGGGATTAGGGGATTGGCTAGCCTGGGAGGAGCAGTCTGTCCAGGTCAGCGAGGCCCCAGATATCAGAGCATCAAGAGTACAGGAAATACAGTTAATGCAGGGCCTCTGTATTAACCATCCCCATGGTTAATACAGCTGTATACCCCGTCCCCATCAGATCAGCTCTGATTGATCTGTTCTTGCACAGTTTCTTCTGAACCCAGGGTTCCAGAGCACTTAAACACAACATTTAAAATCGTGGTTTTGGCCTATTTCCTTGCCAGGCCCGTTTCCCCACCTGGAAATGAGATAGGAGGACTGGATGAGGACATCCTGCTATAGTCGCTGTGGAGGAAATTCCTCTGGTTAATTCTCATCAGCGTCTGCAGAAAGGAAGGAAAGAGGGCACCCTTTTCGGTTGGGAAGAAAGGAGAGGGGTGGCGCCGTGGACGTGGCCCTAAACGCTGTGGGAGAGGGAAGAGGAGACTGGGCCTCGCTGCCCTCTTCAGTCTGCTGACTTCAGCCTGGTCATGCTTGCTCTACCACTTGCGATTTCATCCTGAATTGCTTCCTCCACCGTGCCTGCAGACTTTTCCCTAGGCTTGTTTTTTCTCCCACATCTCTGAAGAGAGTTTTTAATCGTCAACTCACTATGTCCCAGGAAGTGGCATCATAAAAGGAAATATTTTTTTTCCTAGGAGCAGTGTTAAAATCTGGGTCACATTCCTGACCAAGGACTCAGCATCCCACTTTCTGCCCATCCCCTCCAGTTCACAAAAACTGACATTTTAAACAAATCATGACTCATGCCTATTAGTTGGTTATAAGTATATTGTGTACACTGGTTACATAAAATTTACAGCCACAAGGAGGGCCCAGGTAGGCAATGCCAGTGTGTGAAGGGGCTGGGTTGGGTGTGGTGAGGATGTTGGCAAGCCAGCGCATGCACCTGGTTGGAAGATGCTCAGCCTCACAAAAACTCCAAGCCCTTTGGGAGCCAAAGTGTCTGAGAGTGTGACACTCCTATAAAGTATTTATCACACCCATTAATATAATTTCTATATAATAAACTTGACCTGAAATTACTTCATTCGTTATATTAAAATTTTAAAAATGTTTTTTATTTTCACTCTAGATAGGGGAAGAGTTTTTTGTTTTTTTGTTTTTTAAACAGGATAACTTGAGCAGGCTAGGCCTCTTAAAAAATGATATTTGAGCTAAAACTCATTTTTCTTTTGGCGTTTTCTTTTCAACGTTCTTATAAGCAAAGTTCATCCACGTTGTAGCATGTGTTCAACTTTATTTTTTCGTCGGCCAATATTCCATTGTATGGAATGATAGTACTACATTTTATTTATCATGCATCGATTGGTGGACATTTGGGTTGTTTCTACTTCTTGACTATTATACATAATGCTGCTAGGAACACTTGTGTACAAGTTTTTGTGTGGACATATGTTTTCATTTCTCTTTGGTATCTGCCTGGGAGCAGATTTGCTGGATCATGTGGAAACTGTTTAACCCTTGAGGGACTCCCAAGCTGTTTTCCAGCGTGGCGACACAATTTTATATCCCGTTAACAGGGCATGAGGGTTCTGATTACTCCACATGCCTCAGTGCTTTTTATTATCCATCTTTAGCCGTCCTAGTAGGGGTGATGTGGCATCTCATTGTGATTTTGGTTTGCATTTCCCTGATGGCGAATGATATTGAGCATCTTTTCATGAGCTTATTGGCCATTTGCATATGTTCTTAGGACAACTATCTTTAGATCACTTGCTCCTTTTTTAATTGGGTTATTTGTCTTTTTATTATTGAGTTGTAACAGTCCCTTTATAGCCTAGCACAAGTTCCTTTAACTGGTATATGATTATAAAATTTTTCTCTGTGAACTGTTTCATTTCCTTGATGATGTCCTTTGAAATACTAAAGCTTTTAATTTTGATGATGTCCAGTTTTTATTTTTTCTTTTGTTGTATATGTATCCTAGAAATCTCACTTTTGATACCATCCTCAGGTCCATGTAAGTTCTGGGTTTTGGCTCAGGGATGGGCCAGTTGTTCCTGTTGGCAGGAAGCCCTAGTCCACGAGTTCATTAATTCTTCCCTGAAGTCCCTCTCCTGCACTCGCCTTCCACTCACCCCGTCACTCTCCTTCTCATTACTGTGTCCAGGCTCAAAGCAACAGCTCCATGGGAAGGTCCCCGTTCTCCAGTTTCTCCCACTTTTGCATCCATTCCACATGCACCATCATTCATGTTCCCATCACTCGGAGGGACCCCACTTCCAACCCGCTGCAGTGCATTTCTCCAGGGCAGCTCTCAGGGCATGTTGTCATCGCGCTCTGCCTTTATACCTGGAGTCTTCTCAGTCTCTTCACACACCGCTGCAGCCAGACCAGGCTCCCTTGAAACAGGCCACCTGCCCTCGCCAGGGACCCATTGTCACTGAAATGTCCTGACCTCAGTTGCTCTGGCTCTCCTGGTCATATTGACTGCCACTTACATGATATCTCCTGGGGCACAGTGCCTGCCTGAGCTTATTTCCTCATCTGTAGAAGTGGGGCCCCTCCCCATCTCCTGAATGTCTCAGCAGCGTGAGCACCTCAGAAACCAGAGTCTCAGAGCATGCGAGAGCCTCAATGACCTCCAGGCTCCCAGTCACGTCCATGTCAGCCACCTGGTATCAACTGGTCAGAATTAGGTGCACAGGGACCATTTCCTTTTTCGCTTCCTCTTGTGGGGGTTGAAATTTCTCTCAACAAAATTTGATTGCTCCATATTACAATAGTGGAAGTCTTTCATGACCCCTGTGATGAGTGATGGGGAAGTGGCAAGAGTTTTCCCAGCTCCCGAGTGACATTCGAGACCCCTCCCTGGCTGGCTCCTGCTACCATGGTCACCACTATTTACACAGACCCTGCCCAGCCTTCTTGGGCGCAGGGTCCCATTGTTCCTCCTGCCTGCAGCGCCTGTCGCCCTCCTTTTATTGTCCCTCAGTCCCCCTTCTCAGCTTGGCGGTGCCTTCCCAGACCTGCCTGGGGCTCCCTGGGCTGCCACTGCATGCTGTCCGTTTTGCTGGAAGAGCACCTCGCTGTCTTTTCTGCTTGGAGACCTGGGAGTGCAGGAAGCATGTCATCTTCCTCTTTCAGGCCCCAAATCTGTGAATGTTGCTGGACCATAATAAATGATTGTTGAGGCCAGGCGCGGTGGCTCATGCCTGTAATCCCAGCACTTTGGGAGGCTGAGATGGGTGGATCACCTGAGGTTGGGAGTTTGAGGCCAGCCTGACCAACATGGTGAAACTCCATCTTTAGTAAATACAAAGTTAGCCATGCGTGGTGGCGCATGCCTGTAATTCCAGCTACTTGGGAGGCTGAGGAAGGAGAATCGCTTGAACCCAGGAGGCGGAGGTTGCGGTGAGCCGAGATGGTGCCATTGCACTCCAGGAGCTGAGATTGTGCCATTGCACTCCAGCCTGGGCAACAAGTGAAACTCCGCCTCAAAAAAACTAATAATAAAAAATAAATAAATGATTGTAGAGTATGTGTATGGTTAGAGACGTGCACTGCGGGGCAGGAAAGCTGCCCTTGAAAGTGCTACAGACCAACTGGTGGCATTTTGCTAAGGAGAAAGTGGCATGAAGCCCACAGTCCAGATTCTGGATCCAGATGCAAGCCCTGTGATTTCTGGGCTGCCTGAATCTTCTGACCCTCTGCTCCCTCATGTAGAATGAAGATGACAATATCTACCTCAGGCACCTGTGGGGATTCAATGAGGAAAATGATGGTAAAAATGTGAAGTATTGTGTTCTAAACTTAGGACAGGATTAATACACATTGCCTAGTTCTTCAGAAATGGGAGATTCTGAATATAGAATTGTGATTCCCAGTGATGACAAATCCCAAATAAAAGTGAGAGATTGAGAAGTAGAAGTTACCTGTGTTGGGAGTGCTCCAATTTCTTCAGATTTTTAACAAGAATGTTTGCATAAAACTCATGTTCATGAAAAACTTTCAGTAGCATGAGAAAATGGTTATGTTGTAAGAACCAAAAAAATAGGATTCAAAGCAGTAAGTACAGGCATGCAACCACTTACAACAAGCAGGAGCCTGTCTTTAATTTGTGTTGTTTGATTAGATAATCCGTTTACATGGCTGTGAGTTCCAAAGGTACAAAATGTACTAGAACAGTGTGTCTCCTTCTGCCCAAACACTCAGCAACCCCCCTGGTAGGCAACATATATTACCAGTTTTTTTCAATCTTCCCAGAGATGTTTTATGCATAGCACATATCCTGTTGATGGGTATATTCTGTTCACCCCAATACATTATAATTTAGAGCAGACAGCTCTAGCTGTCATCCCTGAGCATCCCAACCAAGACGCAAAAACCCCAAAGATGCTATTAAAATCCTTTTCTCTCAAGGGGGTGGTTTGTACTGATGTTTTCATACAGTCCGTTGAGTGGATGGATTTGACTTTTTGTTTGTGTTTAAATACTTCACCCTAAGGTTTTAAAACAGAAAAAACAAAGCAGAAACAAACCTGAGACCTCAATACACATGTCGCCCAGGCTGAAGTACAGTGGTGCGATCTCAGTTCAATGCAACCTCCACCTCCCGGGTTCAAGCAATTCTCCTGCCTCAGCCTCCTGAGTAGCTGGGATGCATGTGCCACCACACCTGGCTAATTTTTGTATTTTTAGTAGAGATGGGGTTTCTCCAGGCTGGTCTCAAATCCCTGACCTCAGGTGATCTGTCCGCCTTGGCTTCCCAAAGTGGTGGGATTGCAGGCATGAGCCACTGTGCCCGGCCTCAATGTACATTTTTAAAATCTAAATTCACTAGAACCTTTACAAAGGTTTCTGGTGGTTAAGAGGCTGGGATACCAGATTGGACAACCTGGACCTAAACTCTGACTCAACCGCTGTGTGACCTTGGGGGAGTTACTTGACCTCTCTGTGCCTTAGTTTCATCATGAGGAAAATGAAGACAGTAAGAGTTCCTACCTCATAGGGTGGATATGAGGTTAAATGAGCAAATGTGTGAAACACTTAGAGAGGATCTGGCACAGTTGGGAGTTTACTGTTGTCTTACCTGGCTCTGCTATTTAAATAGCTGCAAGATTGATATAGCCATTGTATTTTTCTGTAAACAGGGAAATTTGGACATTTGCATGTGTTTTCCAGGTCATTCCATTCTAGCATCCTGTGATTCATAATTTATGTCACTAGCAAAAGCCTATGTCTTGTGCACAGTAGGAATTGCTGACTCAGGGTGCTGCTGCTGGCCAATATTCCAGAACCTGGGATTGGGAGCAGAAACTTTGTCTCATGTTTTGACCCTAGGGTGGAAAAAAGACTAATGAGTCATAATGTTTTAGGCATAAGAAAGGTTATTCTGGAGAGGAGTGAGATCTTTAAAAAGGTTCATAAAATTAGTAATCGATTATGCACAATGAAATCATGTTGTTATGTTCCAGAGATGACATATGTACTTGTATGTATGAGATTAAAGATGATGACAAATACTGACTCATGTCCACTGTGAAGGTGACCTTAACTTCCAGTAGCAGTGGAGCTATTTGGGTTGGACAAAAATGATTGTTAGCGATGTGAGATGCTGGGATTACAGCATCTCCCTTCCAGATCTCAAAAAGAAAATGCAGCTTCTTGCACTGGCCTGTGCCACTCACTCCTTCTCCCAGCCGTGACTGAAGGACCTGACAAATGCCTTCAGGAACTACTAAACAATAAGTGCTGAAGTCTGATGGCCCAGGGCACGGGGAAGCTCCCCTTCTCTGGGGCGCTGTTTGTCCTTGTTTGTGGGTGTCACCTGGGTGGGATTCTTCTGCCAGGGAATAGGCTGAGGAAGATGGGAGATTCTGGTTTCTATGGATACTGGGCTAGCTGGGATTTGCATAACAGTTCAGAGAACAGACAGTCTGGGAACAATGTGGACCCAGGAGGAACATCAAGGTACATGGAAACGAGTTGGAGGGTCTGGGCAGCCGTGTTGCATACAGCCCCCTTCTAGGGACACGAATCTGTGTCTTCCCCTGCTCTCTGGATAGGCAGCAGTGTGGAGCCCCGAGGATGGAGGGAGGCTGTGTGTGAGCAGTGCCCCAACCAGGGTATGGCACATACTTGGGGCTCAACAAATATTGGTGCTTTTTACTCTCCACCCCCTCTTAAATTGGCTATGGGCATGCGAAACCTCCTTTGTTTACTTAACAAAGCATCTCATGTAGACTTTTAATCCCTACTACCTGAGCACCGTGTGAGATAGGCTCCAAAAAGGGGTCAGAGGGCTTGTTCAAGGTCACAGGACTGATCAGTGACAGAGCTGAACCTCAGACCCTAGTCTCCTGGTGTTACTGTCCCTAGATCTCAAAAACATCTGGGTTTGCAGCAGTAAATGTGGTATAATCCAGGCAGTTCAGTTGATGAGGGGCTGAAGTAAGATGGGGGTGTGGGGGTAAGGCAGGGGATGTGGCGAGAAGTGGGCGGTTAGAAGTCCCGGTGGAGGTGGAGTTACCAGGCAGACCGTGTACAGACTGGACCGGGTGAAGCAAGGAGGCTGCGAGGTTTCTGTCCTGAACGACTGGTGCTGGTCACTGGGACGTGGTGAGGTCAGTGCAGCGTTTGGGGACATGGGGTGGAAGCGCAGGGAAGGCCATTAGAGAGCTCTGGAGTCCAGGATCTGCACGGGAGATACGGAGTCGTGCGGCACAGGCACATTTTAGATGGGGAGCTGAGGATTCAGGTTAAAGACCTATGAGGAGTGAATAGAGGCAGAACTGCAACCAAAGGAAGGCGGCGTAACGGATGCAAATATAAACACGTTGAACAGCAGTGCCAAAAGACCCCGAATTCAAGTACAATGGGGATGGAAAGTAACACATGGACTCGTTAAAGGCAGCGTACAGCCTGCAGCCCCCAGCATGGCTTTGCCCAGTACCAGGGAAGACAGAAGCAAAGACGAAAACACCGACGACCAACAAAAAGTGATGGATGGCCAACCTACTGGCAGAAATTGGGGAGGATTTCCCTTAACTATGAAGCCCCTGGAGCCTGAGTTCCAGCAGCCACCCAGACACATCGAAAGGTGCTTTGTCCCTTCCTCCCTCTCCCCTGTCTACACCAAGGATCAGACGCCACTGAGGTTCGGATGTTGGAACTTTGGGGTCTAAAGAGGTGGTCTGGGTGCTGCAGAGTGGTGCTCCCGGGTTACTCCTTGCAGCATGCCCTTTTGCTCTCTGAGAGCCTGGTCTCAGCTGTAGGAAGTAAGGGAGGACTCCCACTGTGGGGCTCCAGGGACATCTGCAGCATGTGACGGGCGGTTACTGAGCTTGACATTTGTTGAGTGAATGCCTAAACAATTGAATCAACCCCCAGGGAGAAACCAAATTTGGGAAATGTGAAAGGGAAATAAATCTTGGAGCCCCCAAATCACCAAGCTAAAGGGCGAAGTCAAGCTGGGAACTGCTTAGGGCCAACCTGCCTCCCACTCCATTCAAAGTCACCCGTCTGCTCACTGAGATAAATGCATATCTCATCGCCTTCTTTGGAGAGGCTAATCAGAAACTCAAAAGCATGCAGCCGTTTGTCTCTCATCTACCTGTGACCTGGAAGCCCCCTCCCTGCTTGAGTTGTCCCGCCTTTCCAGACAGAACCAATATACACCTTACATACATTGATTGATGTCTTACATCTCCCTAAAATGGATAAAACCAAGCTGTGATCTGACCAACTTGGGCACATGTCATCAGGACCTCTTGAGGTTGTGTCACAGGCGCACATCCTCAACCTTGGCAAAATAAACTTTTAAATTAACTGACACCTGTCTCAGCTTTTCGGGGTTCACAGAAACAAAAATTGAGGCTGTGAGATCTAGCCAATCTCCTGAGCATCGGGGCATTATTTTAATTAAGGGAGTTTCCTGACATGTCCTAACTCTCTACTGTTCTCCAGCTGCTTTTTGAAGTGGCCAGGAATACTGTTTTCTTCTGTCCTTCATCCTACCGTCACGCGCGTCCGTGTGAACAGACCACCGAACAGGCTTTGTGTGGGCAACAAGGCTGTTTATTTCACCTGGGTGCAGGCGGGCTGAGTCCGAAAAGAGAGTCAGTGAAGGGAGACAGGGGTGGGGCCGTTTTATAGGATTTGGGTAGGTAAAGGAAAATTACAGTCAAAAGGGGGTTGTTCTCTGGCGGGCAGGGGTGGGGGTCACAAGGTGCTCAATGGGGGAGCTTTTGAGCCAGGATGGGCCAGGAGAAGGAATTTCACAAGGTAGTGTCGTCAGTTAAGGCAGGGAACGGCCATTTTCACTTCTTTTGTGATTCTTCACTTGCTTCGGGCCATCTGGGTGTATATGTGCAGGTCACAGGGGATACGATGGCTTAGCTTGGGGTCAGTACCCATCCTAGCGACTGCAAGCTCCAGGAAGCAACTGGGCAGAGAGGAGGGGGTACTGGTGGCAACATGGTGCATCCTGGGAGGTGGAATTCCTATAGGACAGTGCGGCGGGGATAGGAAGCACCTTTTCCAGTGAGCATGTGGGTTTGTAGTTTCTTGTTCTGTGTTTTTGTCAGTCCTCATTTTCATAGTTTCAGGAGAGCTATAGGCATAGAAGATTTCGCCTTCAGACAGCAGAGCCACCCCACTTTGATGCTGAGAGAGGCTAGGAGGGTGCTGGCAGCTGGGTCACCCCAACCACTGTTCGTTGTACCTGTCTCATCTCCTGTGTGGGTTTTATGTGGAGCTGAGGGAATTTAGGATTTAGATTTCACCTCCTTGGTGTTGAGTCTATTAATTAAAAACAACAGGCTCGGCGCAGTGGCTCACGCCTGTAATGCCAACACCTTGGGAGGCCAAGGAGGGGGGATCACTTGAGCCCAGGCATTCCAGACCAACCTGGGCAACAAGCGAGACCCCATCTCTCCAAAAAATTTTTTTAAAAATTAGCTGGGCATGGTGGTGTGTGTCTGTAGTCCCAGCTACACGAGAGGCTGAGTTGGGAGGATCTCTTGAGTCCAGGAGTTCGAGGCTGCAATGAACTGTGATTACACCACTGGACTCCAGCCTGGGCGACAGAGTGAGACTCTGTCTCTTAACATAAATAAATAAAATAAAAACAACATGGGGACATGACAAAATACCACAGAACAAAGGGGAGGAATTATCCTGAAGATTCTGTGGAAGAAAATAATTTCTTTAAAAGGCCATCTGCAGTACCTGGAAGGAAGCTTTGGCATCCTTAATAAGGAGTCGTCTCTTTAAGCAGGAACGGACAGAGGAAGAGGACAGGAGGCTGAGTATGAGAAGGGAGTGAGTGAGAGAGAGCAAAACTGCAAGGAAACGGAGACGATCACAGCGGACTTGAAACTCATAGAAGAGACAGTCAAGAACAGAGCTGTAACCAAGATAGAAAAATGGAGTAAGCGACATGGAAGATAAATTTGAGAAACATTGCCAGAAGACAGGGAGAGGGGAAAAAGAGGAGGGGAGGGAAGGGGAGGAAAGGAGAGGAGAGGGAGGGCAGAGGAAGGATTAAAGTCTAACAAAAATTATAGGAAAAAAATAAGAACAAATTAAAACTGAAATGACTGACAGAATTGAAGATTGGAAGTGCTTGTCACATTCCAAACAAATTCATGGCAAATACTTTGAATTATAGGATACAAAATAAATTATAATAACATCCAGGACTACAAAGCAAAACAACACAACACAACAAAAACCTAGCAATTACCAAGGAATAAAAATCAGTCTGCTTTGCCAAAAGACAAATGGGAAAATATGTACAGAATTTTGAGAAAGATTGTGAATCATCTGGAATTTTGTATCCAGACAGGTTGTGCAAAGGTAAAATAAATGACATTTTCAAAATGCAAGGATTCAGAAAATATGCCATAAGTGAACCCCACTTGGAATAATTTGATTGAATATGTGTTATATTACAAATGTCAAAAGTTCTTGGAAGAGATGATGTATAATGTTAAATAGAATTTGACAACAGTGATCATATTATATAACTCCAGATTATAGTAACCAAACCCAGAACATTTGGAGGCAAGGGAAGTAAAGTTTCTTAAATCCCCATATGGAGGAAAAGAGGTGGGAAGGAACAGAATTATTTTGTAAAGTATTGTTTTATTATGTATTTCTGATATTGAAACAAGTATATGTTGAAAGGTTGCTTTCAGGGACCACTGAAACTAGGAGACTTTTAAAACAGCGTACATTTCTTCCAAAACATGAAAAAACAGAGAAGGAAAAAGATAGTCTATGCAGAAAGAATGACAACAAATGAAATAGTAATAAAAGAAAATGTCATCATTGCTATGCCGGCAGATACACATTATCTAAATATTCTTATTAAAAACTAAGATTCTCAAATTTTAAAAACTCTATAATCGGCTTCTGATAAAAAATATCTCAAACTAAATGACCAACTGAATCACAGTACCAAGAAGTCTCGTTTCTAACAAAACAGATCCAAACAAAACAGGATGGTGATCATTTCAGGCAGGAATTCAAAGGAAAAGGGCAAAATGAGATATAAAGAGATTCTTTTTTTCCTGGAAAATAAAAAAGCCATCAAATACCTGAGGCAAGTTCTTTGATATACACTGAAAGTTTGGTGGTGTAATGATTACCTAGAAACTCAATAGAATCAACTGATAATAAAAGACTTGGTGAAGTGAATTCAAATGACATTAGTTTATAAATATGAACACTTGATATCAGCAATATTCAGGAAGAAAATATGCTGGAAATAAGACTCCATAATAGCAACTGAAATATAAAACTACCTTGAATTAAATTTTAAAACAGAACTATAAAACTTTACTGAAATCTAAAAAACTAATTAGAATAAGCAGTCATAACTCGAAATACCTAGAGCTCTGGTTTTAAATTAGACAAAGTGATTTTTATTTAATTTGGAATAACAAAAAAAAGCAAAATATTTTTAGGAAAACAATAAATTTCACTAAGATGTATCTTTTTTTTGAGATGGAGTCTCGCTCTGTCGCCAAGGCTGGAGTGCAGTGGCATGATCTCGGCTCACTGTAAGATTTATCTTAAGGAAATATTCAGATATTAGGACAAGAAAATCTGTACGAAAGATCCGTCGTTCATCATGGAATTATTTAAAATAGAAAATAGTTGAACGTAATCTAAATATCCAACAGTAGGGGAAGAGTTCCGTGCATTATTCCATATGCTGGAATGCTACGAAGCCACTTAAAAAACAAAATTAAAAAAACAAGAATATTTGAAGACATGAGGAGATGCTTACTTGGCTAAAGCCAAACCCAAACTATAGTCAATGCGATGCCAAATTTGTAAATCTATCATATTTTAGATACTGTTAGCCATGGATATCTCTGGATGCTGTTTATACGTTTGTTGACCCCTATCCCCCCGCCCCCCCTCTGTTTTCTAGAATGAGAAGCGTGACATTTATAGTGAGAAAGGGTCGCGGTATGAAGACGCCAGTCGGTTAGGTTTGGTTTAGTACGTGCTTCTTGGTGCCCTGGACACAGGGTTTTGTTTTAAGAGCTGCGAGGCTATAAGGAAGCCTCCCCACAAGCGAAAGCGGGCGTAACCCCTGGGCTGGGTCCCAAGAGAGAGGAAGACAAAAATACGGGGACAAGGGAAGTCGCCGCCTTGACTCATTAGCAGGACGCAGTCACCTGCTGAGAAACAAGCGGCGAAGTTCCCCAGAGAGAAACCGGTGACGCCCTGGAAGAGAGGGGCTGGGGGAGGAACTGGAGTGGGAAGAGCCCTCGCTAGGCACAGCCTAGAAGGTCCGGGTTTGCAGGGCGGGCGCCCACGGAGCCCAGCCGGCCGCGTATAGAACGGCAACTACTACTACTACCCAGTGGGTGCAGGAGGCTCATTAAGGCATCCGGGGCTTAAGAAACTTCGTCGGCAGGGGCGCTGCTATTGGCTCCCGCGACTGGCATGATGTCACTGTCATCCAATCTGAACTCAGTTGCTCCTCCCAGTCCAATGAGTTAATTAGGAGTTAATTAACTCTTCCTAAGCCATAGGGGCAACAAAAACAACCCTCCTCAACTCTTCGCTGTACTTTGCCAGATAGAGGAGTAAGAAGGTGGAAATGGAAATCAACTGAATAAGAGCAGACGGGCAGGTTTTATAGATAGAAGGTGTGTGTATATATATATACACACACGTGTGTATATGTGCACATATATACATATATACACCTTAAATCTATATAAATATATGGTGTATATAAATATATTTACATATATACCATACATAAATTTATATAAATATATATTTACATATGGCATATAAATTTATATATAATTTATATAAATATATTTAACTATATAAGTATAGTTAAATACACATACCATATAAACCATATATAAAATATACCATATACCATATGTACATTATAATATATACCATATATTTATACATAATGTATGTTCACTCAGAAATATGTATAAGGAATCACCCAGAATTCCACCATCCAGAGTTAATACTATTAAACATTTTTATGCAGTTTCTTTTTATATGTTTAAACTCAAAAGCGTGAGATTTGTACAGAAATTAGATCACACTATATTTTTGTAGCCCTTTTATTCACTTACTGTTTTCTTTGCTATTTAATATCTTCAAATGTGTAGGATTTAGTGGCTGTAAACCTTTTCAACTAAATAGACATTCCGTAAGTGTACCATTTTCCTTTATAGAAATCTATGGCATCAGTTTTACTGGCTCCAGTGATTTGTACTGGGTATATCATAATTGACTTCTAAAATTTCCAGGACAAGTCTGCGTACCGTGGCTCACACCTGTAATCCCAGCATTTTGGGAGACTGAGGCAGGTGGATCACTTGAGGGCAGGAGTTTGAGACCAACCTGGCCAACATGGTGAAATCCCATCTCTACTAAAAATACAAAAATTAGCTGGGCGTGGTGACACGTGCCTGTAATCCCAGCTCCTCGGGAGGCTGAGGCAGGAGAATCACTTGAACCTGGGAGGTGGAGGTTGCAGTGAGCTGAGATCATGCTACTGCACTCCAGCCTGGGTGACAAAGCAATACCCCATCTCAAAAAAAAAAAAAAAAAAAAAAAAAAAAATCCCCAGGTCACCATTATAAGCAGTACTGCAATTGACACACTTACACATTTGCATATACACTGTATTTTAGAAGTCCTGTTCAATTAGGATAAATTCCTAGAAAGAAAACTCCTGTGTCAAAGATGAAAATAAATGTTAGGCCCTTCTGTCCAAGATGGTAGACTGGACCCAGGTTTCCCTCCTCTTTCTGAGACACCATAACAAAGTTAGTAAAGTTACAAACCCACAACAACAAAGTCAATGGACCATGAGGGGGAAGAAATTTGACAATGCCTTTTTCTGATTCTGGTCAATTTTCATAATCTCCCTAGGAAACAGAGACCCAACATGAAATAGGTCCTCAGCACTGTAGGCTCCTCCTCTACAGAATCCCGTGTAACCTCCCTCAGAGTCCATGAAGGTGGATCTTAAATTACAGTGGTCTGGGTTCTAACAGCTCATCTGGGGGATAGGTGTTCAAAACTTGAAATGCATTACCCAGGAGATAGTAAGTTTGCTTCTATGTTACTGCAGAATAACTCCATCTACAGCTTTTGTCCCCAAGAGTACTCTTCTTTGTTTCCTTCTTCCTGGGATATTTCCTACATTCTGGGCTCAGAACCCTGCTGGATGAATCCCCGATACCTGCACTGCCCATGGGTTTCTGTTGAAATGCTCCACCCAGTCCAAGGAAAAAAATGAAGCAGACAGAGGCAATGCACTGTCTTCCTTCTTTCTTCTCTTTGGACTTCTGAAGAGCTGTGGCGATCGTCCTTGAAAGGGGCCTTTGATAGGATCAGCACCCTCATCTTACAGTCTGGGAGCATGAAACCCACTTCCTTTCTCCATCCCAGACAACACCTAGGACCTCAAGTTCTGCAGCCAAATCCTCAGGCCCAGGTTGGGATAGCCAAGGGCAGTCTGTTTCCTGTTTATTTATTTGTTTGTTTATGTTTTTTTTCTTTTTTCATGACTTCCCAAATTTCACTGTGTTTGAGCCTCTGCCTGGCACTGAGATACATGCAGAGGATAAGAGGATAACAGGACATGGTCCTCGAACTTGCGAAGCTCATAGTCTAATGGGAGTAAAATATATTGTGCAAGTGCAGGGACAACATTCGGTTCAAGAACTGAAAGCAACAGTGGAGTGGGGTGGGGAAGGCGGGGATTCCTGTGAGGAGGAAGGCAGGATGAGTAGAAGAGAAGGAGCATGAGGTAACGTCTGCCCCATCTAGGCTGTACACTACGTGAAGGTTGACACACAACCGTGAATTTTACTTTCATAATATCAACCAACATAAAGTATTTACTCCTGGGTCCAGTGCAACATAGAGTCTTGCAGTCAGAAAACTCCAGTTCATCATTTGCCCCCACCATATAGCCATGTGACCTTGGCCAAATTAGTTAACCTCCCTGAGGCTCAGCTTCCTCATGTGGAAACTGGTAATAGTCATTCCCACCAGACAGGTTTATTGTGGAAAATCTATGTCAAGAACTTAGCAGAGGACCTGGCCTGTGCAAGAATCGGTGTCTAGCAGCTATTGTTGTTACTGTTTCAGGCTAAGATTCTAAGAAAACAGGATGCACCCCTACCACAGTCTAAAGTGAGGAGTGGGACCCCAAATCAGGGTATCCAAGGAAGGCTGACAGCCTGTTTTGCAAATCTCAGTGGACTTCCCTCTTCAGCCTATAAGAAGTTAGAAAATCAAAGGCAGAGCTGAGGTTAGAAGGTGGATTTCTTTTCTTTCCTTTTTTCTTTACTTTTTTTTTTTTTTTTTTTTTGAGATGGAGTCTCACTCTGTCTCCCAGGCGGGAGTACAATAGCGTGATCTTGACTCACTGCAACCTCCACCTACGGCGTTCAAGCGATTCTCCTACCTCAGCCTCCCGAGTAGGTGGGATTACAGGTGTGCACCACCACACCCAGCTATTTTTTGTATTTGTAGTAGAGATGGGGTTTCACCACGTTGGCCAGGCTGGTCTCGAACTCCTGACCTCAGGTGATCCACCTGCTTCAGCCTCCCAAAGTGCTGGGATTATAGGCGTGAGCCACCGTGCCCAGCGAGGGTGTTGTTGGTATGCTGTGATCTCATCCTTCCTCCCAATCCCACCATTCCAATTCCTTCCCACCCCAAGTCCAAGCTTCCACAACCATGAAGAATGAAGGACGTGTCTTTCTCTTCCTCCAACATGAATGCACTACCGGAATACTTGCTATGTGACCCCTGGAGCTGGGAGGTCACAGTGGGCCACCATCTGACCATTGCTCGAGCAATTCAACAGAGAGTGTCCACGCTTGGCTGACTGCTCTGATGGCAGATGAAAGGGAGGCTGCTGCGTCAGGGACAGTCTGCTAGCTTTGTCAGAAGAAAGGGCATGTGACAATGCCCTGAGGTGCAGATGTGGCTTGTGTGTAATCCCATCACTTTGGGAGGTTGAGGTGGGAGGATCACTTGAGCCCAGGAGTTCGAGGCTACAGTGAGCGATGATCACACCACTGCACTCCAGCCTGCATGATAGTGCGAGACCCTGTCTCTAAAAAATATTTTTTTTAAGTAAATAAAAATAAGAAATGGGTGGCAGGTGGAGGGAGGCTCTTTGAAGAACTCTCCAAAGTGCTGCAAGGGGAAAAGTAAGCTCTAAACACCTACAAGGCGCAGAGAATGCCAAGGTCATCATCATGACCATCACAGCCTTGGACGACCTTTCTTTCCCTCACTCTCCTTCCTATCCCCTGTATCCCCATTCTGGCAGATGGGGCAAGAGGGGCAGAAAAGGAGCTGATGCCACCCACAAACATGCCCAAGCTGGAGGGGGGCCAGAGTGGTAACGTCAGAGTCAGAAGTTTCCATGGGATATATTGATCATTGAACTGAAGCTGCTTTGGGGACTGAAAAGATGATATTCCATTATCTGATTGAAACAAGAAGAGTCAGGCAGGCCAGGCACGGTGGCTCACCCCTATAGTCCCAACATTCTGGGAGGCCGAGGCAGGGGGATTGCTTTAACCCAGAGTTGAAGACTAGCCTAGGCAACTAAGTGGGACCCTGTCTCTACAAAAAATACAAAAATTAGCTGGGTATAGTGGTGTGCACTTGTAGTCCCAGCTACTTGGGAGACCGAGGCAGGAGGCTTGCTTGAGCCCAGGAGGTCGAGGCTGCAATGAGCGTGATCCTGCCACTGTACTCCAGCCTGGGCAACAGAGCAAGAGACCCTGTCTCAAAAAAAAAAAAAAAAAAAAAAATTGCTGTGCTTGCTTGAATTTGGTGTATGTATATCTGAAACTGGTTTTGAACCCATTGAGCAGAACGAGGCCGACCCTAAACTACAAAGAAAGAGGCATGAGAGTCACAGCAGCGTTTTGTTAGCAGTCACAGCGGACTGTATGCATTTCTTCCTATTCCATCCCTTTTTAAAACCTACTTTATGATTTTCCAAGTCCCTACTGTCCTTAAATCTAAATCCTAGGGGACTGGGGAAGGTGGACCAGTCCGGCCCCTTCCTCGTCAAGTGCTCCTGAGTGCGGCAGGGAGGGAATGTGCTGGGTGACTCCAGAGCTGATTCCAGATCCCTGCTTCCAGCACCTTCAGCACATAAAAGCATGCAGCAGATAGAACTGGACAGCTGAGGAAGAGGTCGCCCTCTTTCCTTCCCTCCCAGTCTCTGGCCCTTTTGACAACCCATGTTAAAAGACTCATTTGTGCACACCCTACTCTGACATCTCTAGGGGTGTTCAGCCCCTGGGGATTCTGCAATGGGGAGAGGCAGCTGTAGTGTTAGAGGTCAGGATACTCATAAGGCAAATCGTTTTCCCATCCCCAGCTTGCCTAACCCAATTAAAATGTTCCACCACTGGCAATGAACTTAGGTTCAGGCATTTTTGTAATGAGCACAATATTACCGTTTGCTTTTTAGTTGCTGACCCTGATGGAGCACACATGTGGGGTGTCTGCTGGGCTCTCCGTTACCCTCCCCCCAGAACAGGACCCCTACCCCATACAGATTTGCACAATGCAGGCCACCCCCTGGTCAAAATCTGTGGCACCAGACACACACACCTGACCTAAAGTGAGCCAGACGGATTCTCTTGCCTGGACATTCTGAAATCAGGATGGAGAGAGGGCTAGTCTGTCTCTCTGTCACCCCAAGAAATGTGGGCTGGCCACTGCTTGGAAGCGGAGAGGGGATCTGTCTTGGAGATGGAAGATGCAGATGCAGAATAAGGTGGGGGTGAGAGAAAGGAGAGAGAGAGAGAGAGAGAGAGAGAGAGAGAGAGAGAGAGAGCTGCTGCTGCTGATTCCTGATTCCAGCCAGCTGTCCTTTTTGTGTTGGTTTCTTTGTGATATCTTTCTTGAATGAATTTCCTGTTTTTGCTTATGGTAATTTGGAGTAGATTCCTGTTAATTTGCAGCCAAATGAACTCTAAATAAGATGCAACCTGGTACTAGGAAATGAAGCTGCACATAACCACATAACTGACCCGTTTCAGGGCACGGAGACAATAGGATCCCATCATTCTGCGATGGGGGAAGCTGGCTGCCTGTCAGTGATATACAAACAGAAACAGCTGGTGAAATCAGTGTTGCTGGTTTTTGGAACTTGGACAGTTTTTCGACTGAGACGGAGGCTTTAGGGGATTGTAAGGCCATGTTGAAGGATGTCAGGCCGTGCTGGTGACTGGGATTTCAGTAAAGTGCATGGGGTCAAGTCTGAGGCTGTTGGGCTTAAAGTGGATGGGGAAAACCAGGAAAACTAGGTCAGTTATGCAAACTCCGCTCCTGAAGTCCTTTCTGCTCATAGTATAGGATCTGAGACCACTTAGGGTCAATTCTCGAAGTTAATCACAGGACTCACGGAGCTGCAGCAGTTACACTCGGCAGCAACCTACATCGAGAACTAAATTTGGTGCACCAATTATGAAACAGTGAGGTTCTGGCACTTGGAATAAGGACATTCAGGAAAGGCCAGGGGAGCTGGGAACCCCTGAATCTTCCAAACTTCTTCCGGTCCATTTTTCTGCACCCTCTTGCTGGACAAGATGGGGGGTGCCTCCCACTGTGAAGCACCCTTTGGAACCAGGTTTGGGATGATCTACAAGCTAACCAGGTAAAGGTGGGCTTTCTCAACTGCCCTTCGCACCCTAAGGCGAAATCCATGAAGCGGAGAATCCGGGCCCTCCGCCTTCCTTCTAAGAAACTGCAACCCCGCAGGCAGGGCCCAGCTCGGCTGCTCAGCTTCGCAAGCTGTCTAGAAACAGCTTTCAACAAATGGAGTCTCCCTAAATTAAATTGACGGGCTGCCAGTTAAGGTTTTATAGGTGCTGTGCTGCCAAAAAAACCTCAAGCCCAGAGAACAGGGTCTTTAGATCAACACAAATCAGCCACACACAGGGCGCCTTCATCCCTCAGGCAAGCTGCAGGCCAAGGCTGAAGGCTGCCAGCTGCCTTCAGAAGGCATCACATGACCACAGTCAGTTTCTTGTCAGTCTCCTTCCGAGGTGGGCCCGGAGGACCCTGGACAAGGGCAGTATCCCTGTGGGCAGAGCCTATAGTGGTTTACTGGCTCACCAAGGAACTCTGTCGGGTGTCAGCTGGAGTCACCATGCAGGGGGCCACAAGCTTCGTCGTGTGTCCCGTGGGAGGCAGTTCACACTTGACACTGTAACTGCCTGATGAGCTCTTCCTGCCCAATGCACAGACAAAAGCAATTCCTGGAGACCATGGAGTTTCATTGGCCTGAGGCCTGTCACGTCATGGGGGAGACAGAGTTCTTACTCAAGTCAATCTTCCTGAGCATTTAGAGGCTAGGGTTTATCAAAGGCAGTTTGAAGGAAGGGGTGGAGGTAGTGAGGCAACGGGTGGTTGCTGCTGATTGGTTGGGGGCGCGATCATATGGTTGGGGGCACTTCCCATATGGTATGGGAAGTGTTCCTCCTGCACACTGAGTTGCTTCTGGGTGGGGCCGCAGGAGCAGTTGGAGGGCCCAGGTGGGGCCACTGGTCATCAGATGCGCAAAAGACCTGAAGAGATACCTCAAACGGCCCATCTTAGGTTCTCCAATAGTGATGTTACTTGTAGGAGAGACAGAGGATGTTGCATATCGTGTGACCTCCGAAATAATGGCTGGCAGTCATTTCTGTCTGCACCTTAGCCAAATTCAGCCTCCTCCTAGCCTGGCGATCTCTCATTAACTTTACAATGGCTAAAGTTTTGGGGAAGGGCTGTTATTATTTCAACTTTATTATTTATTGATTATTATTTGAACTGTAAATTAAATCTCTCCTAAAGTTAGCTTGTCCTAAGCCCGGAAATAATTAAGGGCAGCTTGAAGGCCAAAGGCAAGATGGGTTTTGGCTAGATCAGATCTCTCCCACTGCCATAATTTTCTCACTGATAATAATTTTTGGAAAGGTGGTTTCAACACCAGTAGCCTGCCCAGGGGCTTCTGTCTTGAGGGTCCTTCCTTCTTTGTGTTTAAGTGGGAAAGCTTCATGGCTACTGGCCAGCCTTTCTCCCAGTGTTCTGTATCAGGTTATAGATGGTGGGCTTTTGTCATTTGCTTTATAGACCCATCCATCTGGGACTGATCTAGAGGAGAAAGGGGCGTTGCCTGGGACCAGGACCTCACCTCTGTGTAGAAAGGAGGAAGTGACCATATTCCCGGAGGCAGTTACATCTGTACTGTGCGACCCCACTGCCATGGGAAGAGGCATGGACTCCAGGCTCAGGCAGGGTTAGTGGATTTTGTTTTCCTGGGAGCTTTGAACTGAATCTAAGAGAAGGCTAATGAGTTTCTCTGTGTGGCCCAACTACAACAAACGCTAGTACCACCAAAAAGCACTGGCATCCTTCATGGCTGTGAGGCAGCCACATGCAGGAGCAGCACAGAAGGTGGTCTGCAAAGATGAATGACGCAGCTTTGCAGAGAGAGGAGATGCAGAGAAATACAGAAGGAGAGAGAGAGAAAGAGAGAGGGAGAAAGAGGGGGAAAGAGAAAGAAAGGGAGAGAAAGAAAGAGGAAGAGAGAGAGGGAGAAAGAAAGAAAGGGAGACAGAGAAAGAGGGAGAGAGAGAAAAAGGGAGAGAGAAAGAAGGAGAGAGAGAAAGAGGGAGAGGAAGAAAGGGAGAGAGAAACAGGGAGAGAGAGAGAAAGAGGGAGACAGAAAGAGAGGGAGACAGAAGGAGAGAGAGAAAGAGGGAGAGAAAGAGAAAGAGCAAGAGAGAAGGAGAGAGAGAAAGAAAGGAAGAGAGAGAAACAGGGAAAGAGAAAGAAAGGGAGAGAGAGAAACAGGGAAAGAGAAAGAAAGGGAGAGAGAGAAAGAGGGAGAAAGGGTGAGAGAGAAAGAAAGGGAGGGAGAGAGAGAACAAAAGAGGGAATAGAGAGAGAAAGAAATGACTGACTCATGATTGCTTTCCTGACTCTTCTTTTTTGGAAGGAACCCTCTGTTTTGGGTTCCATAAATTATTCCCAACTCCCCTTTTCTCCCCTTTTCTTTTCTGGTAACTATTTATTTTGAAATAATTACAGATTCAGAAGAAGTTGCAAACATAGTATAGAGAGGTCCCACCTACCCTCTACTCAGTTCCTCCCATGGTTACATTTTACAAAACTGTGGTACAATGTCAAACCAAGAAATGGGTGCAATGTGTTTCTATAGTTCTACGTCATTTTATCCCATGTGTAGACTGGCGTAACTACCACCACAATCAAGACACACAACTGTTCCATCCCACAAAGATTTTCTTTTTGCTACCCCTTTTAGAGTCATCCTTCCTTCTTTCCACCACTCCTAGCTCCTGGCAACTACCAGTCTGTTCTCCACCTCTATAATCTTGTCCTTTTGTGAATATTCTATCAATGGAATCATACACTTTGTGACATTTTGAGACTGGCTTTTTTTTTTTTTTTTTTCTCGGTTTGATTCCCTTGAGATCCACTCAAGTTGCTGTGTGTATCAGTAGTTCAACCCTTTTTGTTACCAAATAGCATTCCATGGTATGGATAAACCACAGTTTGTTTATCCGTTCACCTATTGAGGGGCACGTTGGTTATTTCCAGTTTGGGGCTTTTATGAATAAAACTGTGATGAATATTTGTGTACAGATTTTTGTGTGAATATATTTTCATTTCTCTTGGAATCATGCCCAGGAGTGCAATTGCTTGGCGATCAGGCAAGTATATGTTTAGTTAAGAAACCCCCAAACAACTTTCCAGAATGGTTGTACCATTTTCCGTTGCCACCAGCAATGCATGAACTACCTAGTTTCTGTGCATTCTCACCAGCATTTGGTATTGTCTCTATTTTTTTTTCTTTTAATGAATAGAGACAGGAGTCTCACTATGTTGCCCAGGCTGGTCTTGAACTCCTGAGATAAAATGTCTAGGCCTCCCAAAATGCCGGGATGACAGGTGTGAACCACTATGCCTGGCCTACTGGTTTTTTTTTTTGGTTTGTTTTTTTTGAGACTGAGTCCTGTCTGTCTCTAAGGCTGGAGTGCAGTGGCACAATGTCGGCTCACTGCAACCTCTGCCTCCTGGCTTCAAGTGATTCTCCTGCCTCAGCCTCCCAATTAGCTGAGGTTACAGGCACGTGCCACTGCACCTGGTTAATTTTTGTATTTTTATTAGAGATGGGGTTTTGCCATGTTGGCCAGGCTGGTCTCCTACTCCTGACCTCAAGTGAGGCCTTATCATGGTCTTAAATTGCACTTGCCTTATGGTAGTAATGTTGAATATTTTGTCATGCATATGTTTGCTATCTATATATCCTCATTGGTGAAACATCTCTTCATATCTTTTGCCCCTTTTCTAATTGGATTGAATGGGTTTTGTTTGTTTTTGTTTCTCAAATTTTTTTGTTGTTGTTGAGATGGGGTCTCGCTATGTTGCCCAGGCTGGTCTTGAACTCCTGCGCTCAGCAGTCCTTCTGCTTTGGCCTCCCAAAGTGCTTGGATTATAGATGAGAGCCACCATGCCTAGTGAATATTTAAAATTTGTTTTACTGTTAGTTTTAATATAAATTGTCTTTTTTTTTTTTTTTTTTTAAATAAACAGCCTTGGAATGTGCTTCTGTTACTTTGCAAACCTAAGATTCATTTACAGTCTGCTCTTGTATTTAATGACATCATAATAATAGCTAACATTTACTGAGCCCATACTGTGTGCCAGGCACTGTTCTAAGTGATTTACAGGTTTTAGCTCACTTGATAAATATTGCTTTTATAAACATCATATGTTGTGGTTATAAATATTAACCACCATTACAATTTAGTTAACAAATCTAACCATGGGCATAAACAAACAGCTCTAGCAATCCAGCTTTGCTTGGCTTCAAATCGGTTGAGTTGATTTGTGTTTTAATTGGTTGAAGGAAAATCTAAGCCACTAGTGTCTCCAGAGCATATGAGTCAGGAGAGCCACTCTTCAGGTGACATAACATGAGTTCACATTTTTAAAATTAGACAGTGCAAACATGTTTTTACTTGTTTCAAGTCAATAACTGATAATGTTCAACTCAACAAATTCTACAGAAGAAAATCCCACAAACTGCAATTTCCCATTGATAAATTCCCGTTGATGTTCTATAGTTTTTACAAACCACATCGGTGTGAGTGGAAGAGAGACGCATGTATGGATTAGATACTATGAATTCCCATGTGAGACTAGGTCCGCCTTTTCTGAGGGTTGGGAAGAAATCCCAGGCTCCATGAGGGTCTTCAGGGTGACTTCCCAGCTGGTCCTATGGTAGAACTACCTCCGAGAAGGGCAGGGGCCCCTTCCTTTGTGCCTGAGAGGCTGTGAGTGTGAGTTATTGTATGGTGAAGTCAAGTCACCGAGCAGTGGCTGCCCTGGGATTCCTGGGCAGAGCTATAGGAATCGGGTCCCCATGGTGCAGCCAGGCAATGCGTGGGGATTCAGGGAATGGCCGCACACACCCCATCCAAGTATTGGTGCTATAGTGCAACTTGGGCTGTGAGAGGTGGTGTCTGCAGAGGTGATGTTGCTGATCTGTGCGATGTGGGACCTATGCTCCTTTGATTGAAGTCCAGCATTTGAGTAGATTGATCACAAGCAACAGGTCTAACCTGAAGTTGACTTGGCAGGTCCAGGGCCAGCCCACCTTTCTCAACGGCGCTCACAGGGGCCTTCCATATAGACGTGTGAGGAGCACAGCGCCCACCTTGCCTTCCCCTCCACCTGCTCCCTGATCGCCATCCCATCCTTCTGAGTATCCTAGTTTTGACCTTGCTGATTTCTTTTCTGATTTTGGTCTCTCCTCACCCTTGGTTCTATGGACTTGATTCTTCGTACATTTTCTTACCATCACTGTGTTTCTTGTTTTAGCAACATATTGCTTTATGCCATCTCAGGGAAGTCCCAGGGACTCTCCCACCCAGTAGGTCTTTGGGGCCGCAGCTCTACCCTGCTTTCCTTACTCACTCTCTCGCCAGTGTCTCCCGTATCCCATTCCCCGGAGTTCAAATCTAGGCCTCGCTACATGACAGGCAGGCTGTTTGAGGTTACTTTTCCCATCGGAGTCTTCTTTTTTTTTTTTAAATAAATGGGGTGGGTAATCCCTTTCTCACAGGGCAGTTGTGAGATGTACTGAGTGTGTGTGGTGTGTGTGTGTGTGTGTAACCATCACAACCTAGTACCAAATGGAAACTACGTAATCCTAGAAATAAAGCAGCCCTCCCCATGACTCCTCTCCCCCACCTTGGTCTCTGCTGTTAGGCAGTGATGTCCCGTCTCTTTCTCCCCCATCCCCCGTTCCAGCCCCACCCTCCTTCACAGTTAGTGAGGGGGACTCAGACTGAACTTGCTCCTCCCCTAGCAGCAGAGGATCTCTGATTGGCTGCCGTCACCATGGCAACCCACTGCCTTCTCTCCCCCTCCCTCACTTTCCAGAACCAGCAGATTTGTGGAGTTCCAGACTTCTCAGGGCTGGGAGGGAAGATACTGGGGGAGGACAGAGAGGCCCCCTTCACAGCCAGGACAACCATGCATCTGGGGTTTGCTTGGACTCCAAATTCCAGCCTCGTATGCAGTGTGGCCTCTCCTGTCTCCACATGTTGAGGGAATGACTTTCTGATATCCTTAGTTGTCCTGATTCCCTCTGAAATGGCTCAGCTTGGTGGCTGAGGGTCCTGGGTTAGTAGCATGTGGCATGAATGATAAGTGTGTTGTTCAATGACACTCACTGAATGTCAAACAGCACAGTGTTCGTCCTGCCGTCCTTGCAGCCCTGCTGAGGGGATTACGCCATAGATTCAGCCCTGGTGTGCTTTGAAAACCTCAAAGGCTGTCAGGGCTCATTCCTCATGCTGGCCACCCCTTGGCCAGGAGCTGGCAGCCTAACTGGGGCCCTCCCCTCCTGATGTGAAGTGGGGGCTTGGAGATGTGTGTCTACATGAGGCCTCCTGGAGAATCACACGGGGTGCTGCGGTGAGATGCCAGCCTGCAGATCCTGGCAGTGGGGTGCAGGTCAGGGGTTCGTGCCAGAGCTTGAGAATCTACTTACTCCCCAGCACAGTCTGCAGGGTGAACACGTGACATCCATGCATTAACTATGATTTTCAAATGCTCATTGATGCTGTTGTAGTTTAAAAATAATAACTTCAAAGCATGGACTGAATTCAAGGCAACTTTTGTTATTATTCGTGTTCTCAGTCAATAGGGGCATGGTGGTAGAAGGTTAACAAACCCTCCTAAAATAGGGTGAGGTGCCAGGCATGGTGGTTCATGCCTATAATCCCAGCACTTTGGGAGGCCAAGGCAGGTGGGATCCCAGAAGTTTGAGACCAGCCTGACCAACATGGCGAAAACCTGATTCTACAAAAAATTAGCTGGGTGTGGTGGTGCATGCCTGTAGTCCCAGCTACTGGGGAGGCTGAGGTGGGAGTATCACTTGAGCCTGGGAGGCAGAGGTTGCAGTGAGCCATGATCACGTCCCTGCACTACAGCCTCAGTGACAAAGAAGACTTGGTTAAAAAAACAAGGAGTGGGGTGAGCAAGGTGATGGAGTTCTCACACATGCCACAACATGGATGCTCCTTGAAGACATGGCAAGTGAATGAAGCCAGATACAAAAGGACAATACTGTTCAATTTCACTGATATGAGGTGCCTAGAATAGGCAAATTCATAGAGACAGAAAGCAGATTGGGGTTAGCTGGAAAGGGGAGTTATTGCTTACTGGTTACATATGAATATTGGAGAAGATGCAAAAGTTCTGGAGATGCAAAGCTGTGATGGCTATACAACAATGTGTGTGCACATGAGGCCAGTGAGCTGTACACTTCAAAACAGTGAAAATGGTGAGTGTTATGTTGTACATGTTTGGCCACAATAAAATTACCCTTCCCCGGCCAGGCGCGGTGGCTCATGCCTGCAATTCCAGCACTTTGGGAGGCTGAGGCGGGCAGATCATGAGGTCAGGAGTTCAAGACCAGCCTGACCAATATGGTGAAACCCTGTCTCTACTAAAAATACAAAAATTAGCCAGGCGTG
>NW_012102654.1:1583490-1648973 GCF_000951045.1 Mandrillus leucophaeus | reverse complement strand
AGGACTTTGGTTCAAAATCCCAGATCCGCACATAACTTAATCCCTTATACTTATATATTTCTTCATAGTGTCATGTATATTGTAAAGCATATAGAAACAGTCAGCACACTGCATTAACTGAAATCTGGATTCTGTGTTTACCTGCTATGCTTTGTATATGACTGTGCATTTGTTGTTCTGTGTTTCTGGACATCATATTTGTTTGTTACTGCTAAACAATTGTGTTCAAGTTGTTAAATTCTATTCAACACCCAATATACACCAATTTTTCAGATTATTAATAAATAATAAGCTTAATGATGGCAAAAGACAGTTACAGAGTACAGTACTACAGATGTAAAGTAATGCCATGTCAAATATCACAGATTACTTGGGGGCTCAAGTGTTAAGAGCATAAAACGAAGTTCAAATACCATCTAATGCAGTCTGTTCCATCTTCCTGCTAAAATTATATTTTTACCTTCATAAATGAATCAAATTTCTATGCATACAGAAAGACTTTTTTCACTTTTATTTCATTTATTTCACCAGTATTTATTGAGCACTTATGATGGGAAAATCATATAGATAAAAATACAAATACTAGAGCAAATATAATTTATAAATGGATTATTTGTGCTACAATGATTAATTTCAAATCCATTCATAGCAGAATTTATTAAGATTCAAAAAGCGACAACTGATTTCACATTTTTGTTCAGTCAATATTCAAAAGATATTTGAGTGCCAAAAAAATCTATTTACTGTGCCAAGAATACACTCTTCATTTTCTGCCCCTGAGATTTTGCTTATGTCAGGTAAGAAAATTTTCTTCTATCCCTAACCTATGGATAACAGCAGTAATTGGTCATGGCAGCCATTACTGGTGACCCTGTGAATGCCTGAGAATTCTTCTTGTTAGCCACATCAGGAAACATCCAAATTTTAATAAAGTTGGCAGACAAGAAAAAAAGCATATATATATATAAAATATATATATATGCCATGGAATACTACTCAGTCATAAAAAGGAATGAAATAATGGCATTTGCAGCAACCTGGGTGGAATTGGAGACCATTATTCTAAGTGAAGTGACTCAGGAATGGAAAACCAAACATCACATGTTCTCATTCATAAGTGGGAGCTAAGATATGAGGGCGCAAAGGCATAAGAATGATACAATGGACACTTAGGAGACTTGGGGGAAAGTGGCAGGAGAGTGAGGGATAAAAGACTACACACTGGGGACAGTGTACACTGCTTGGGTGGTGGGTGCACCAAAATCTCAGAAATCACCACTAAAGAACTTATTCATGTAACCAAACACCACCTGTTTCCCAAAAACCTATTGAAGTTTTTAAAAAATCTACCATATTTAGGAATCACCAGTGTAATGACCAATCCACCTTCCTACCTGTGGCTCCCTCTGGAAGGCCCAGGAGGGCTGGATGGGAGGGGCAGTGAGGACCCACTAGTGTCAGCAGAGATGTGGCTGATACCTTTGCAAAGGTGGCCAGAGGGAAGCCTTACTCTCCAGAGACTCCAGTGCAGGGCCCTCATCAGCTCCCAATCCTAGGGTTTTTGCAGTCCCTGCAACCCCCCGCCTTCTGAGTCATCGTTCAAACCCACCAGCCCTTCTGACAGAGCTGGAAACAGGCACCAAGCCCTCCAGGAAGCTATTTTTAGGGTTCATCTGTTCTTTTTTATTTCTTCTCTGGATTCCATATTCTCTCACCCCCAGATTTAAAGGACCTAAAGATTCTGGAAATCATTCATTATCCCCTCAGCTCACAAGCTGTGGCTTCCCCCCAACCTTCCCTGTACCACTCCCTCTTTCTTTCTTCCTCTCTGCCCTCACCCCTCTGGTTCTCCAGCTCCACAGGCAGCAGAGAAAGCAGGCTCTTTGTCTGACATCATCTTCCACTCCCTGGCCTGCTAAGAGTTACTCACTCAGGCAATCCCTGCTCCACCAGAGGAGACTGTCCAATTGCCAAGCAACCCACTGCTGGCCAATCACAGAGCTTGGAGGTGATGTCATGGCGAGAGCGAGCAGTGGTGCTGATGTTGAGAGAAGCCCAGGGTACCACTAATTGAGGGAGTGAGGAAGAGAGCAGCTCGCTTCTAACTGGACTGCACGTAAGTAGAAATAAAATGCAACTAATTTGAGGCTTTTCAGGCAAAAGAAAAAACAAGACAGCAGCTACAGTGGGGAGAAGCGAGGGGCCTAGCACCTATTGTGTCACCTTTGGTTTTACTCAATCATTTAAACTTTGTCAGATCTTGGGGGAAAGGGGGTGAGGCAAAAAGAATGGCGCTCGGCCAAGGGGTGAGGGTAGGCTCCAGGTGCCACTTTTATTCCAGAGCTCAGGAGAGGCAGGATGGGTGGGAATTGTCAGATGCTACGGTGAGTTATTTCTGCATAAAAATGTTTTGTTGCTTAGAGAGAAAGGTTTTGTGCCAAGTCTGACTGCCCCTGCAGCTGGCTGTGACCTGAAGATCCCTTTCAAGTGGGAAGCTCTCCTGTGTTTTTACCTTTTCTTCCTCAGACACAGCTTTTCTTGTCTCCCATTCCCATTTTTATCACCCATCTTTTCCTTCAGCTCTATGCACGGGTTACTTTTTTCTCTTGGTTCTCAGGATGCAATGAGATCATCACCTCCTCCTGGCCCCGCCCCACCCTGAGGTCAGCCTAATCCTACCTGGCCAGAGGTGGCTGGCTCCAAAGCTGAAAACTGCAGACACCCAGAACTGCCACGCCCTGGCCACTGACTGGGACCCTGGCCAGCCCCCCCTCCTTATGCAGCCCACCACCCTCGCCAGGAGTTTAGGCATCATTAATTTCTCATCCTGGGACCCAGGGTTTTGATGTCCAGCGGCCAGCCTTCCCCACGTGGTGGTGCTGTCTTTGTTTTATTTCTCCCAGGAAGACACAATCAGGTGTGGTGGAGTCTTGTTGTCCTGAACATGGGCAGGTCTCCAGAATGCTCTGTGCGTGTGTGTGTGTGTGTGTGTGTGTGTGTGTGTGTGTATGGGGGTGGGAGGGAGAGGTTAGGAATGTTCATGCGCCCTTGTCTGAATACCCCGGGAAGGGATACCCCTCGTCTCAAGACCAAGAGAATACAAGGTGGGAATGGCCAGAGGTGGCCTGCTGAGGCTTGAGGGATGGGTGGGAGGTTGAGAGGGAATATGAGGGAATCTGTCTCAACCTGAGGCTGAGCCCCCCACCTCCCAGGGGGAGGAAACCTCTCCCACAGGCGGGTGCTAGGGGAATGAGATCATCCTTCAGATGAGGAAATAATCATAGTGCTGGAGCAGTGAGAAGGCAGAGGGGAAAAGGTCTGATCGGCAGCTCCACAGAAGGAAGCCACAGTTTCCCAGCAATGCTGCCCTAGTCTCCGGCTCACCCCAACCCTCCACTTTGCTGCTAGGAGCTGTACTTTCACCCCACTTGGAAACCACTGAGCACCTGTCAGCTGGTCCCAGCCCTCCTGGCATTCTCAGCTCCACCCAGGCCACTCCTGGAACAGCTCTGGAGTGAGCAGGATCTGAAAATGCTAGATGGGTCTACCATAGAGCACGCTGCCCTGTAGGGAGTGAGTTCCCTAACACTGGAGGCATTCAAGCAGAAGTTGGATGGCCACCCACCAGGGAGGCTTTGGAGGAGGTTTTTGCATTATGTTAGGGATTGGTCTAGGTTAGTGTTTTAACTGCAGGCTGAGACCCATTAGTACACTATGAAATCAATCTATGGATTGTAAATGGTTTTTTGTTTTAATAAAATGAAATAAGATAAAGCAGAAAATAATTAGAGCACATCTCACGTAATAGGATAAATAATGCTTCCTATGCTGTCTTCAGTTACATATCAGTTATGTGATATTTGTCTGTACAAATGTACATATATGTCTGTATCCATAATCATACATATGTGTCTATGTCCGTATCATGACACATACATACTGGATCATAATATACAATGTAGCACTTTTTGTGAGTTTCAGTCAAAAAAGTTTGAGACACATTAGGCTAAGTGACCTCTAATTACCTCTCCTAACCCTGAGACTACAAGCCTATGAAAAACTCCCAGTAGATACTCAACCTTTTTTTTTTTTTAATTTTTAACTGTGGTAAATACACATAACATAAAATTTGCCATTCTAACTATTTTTAAGTGTAAATATCAGTAGTATTAAGGTTTACGTTGTTGTGCATCCAATCTTCAGAACGCTTTTCATCTTGCAAAACTGAAACTCCATACCCATTAAACACTAACTCCCCATTCTCCCATGCCCCAGCCCCTGGAAAATCCCATCCTACATTCTTTCTCTATAAATTTAACTCCTCTAGGTACCTCAGATAAGTGGAATCAGTACTTGTCTTTTTGTGATTGGCTTATTTCACTGAGCCTAATGTCCTCAAGGCTTATCCATGTTGTACACTGTGTGTCCCTATTCCCAGGCAAAAAATAAGTGCCTTTAAGTTGCAGTTAAATCCAAATACTGTTTTTTATGGGAAGCTGTCCTTCTTTAGTGAGTTACTTCATTCTAAAAGACCTATCAAAGATGGAGAAGTTTGGTCTCATATTGTCCATACTGGCCAGGTTGTCGACTGGAGGTGGAGGGACAGTGGAAGTGTCCTGCATTTTTGGTTGGATGGCTGCTTAATAGCTAGATTTCACTTTAGTTCAATCAAAGAAACGCAAGGGCCAAATGACTGTCTTCTTTCACTGGACTGGGCCATTTTAACCACATTTTTCCTGTAGGGGGATGTGGGCTGATTGATGACTTTTAAAATAGAGCAACAAAGATTGACAAATTGAGGTTCAGAGAATAGGGTACTTGAGCAGGGAAAAGGAACATGGGACAAAGAAATTAGGAAGGTAAGAGAGAGATAAAGAAAGGAGGAGAATAGTGTCTATATTAAACCAACTGTGTAGAAGGAATGGAAAAATTCAGATCTTTTGTGCTCGTGCTTTTAAATAATAAGATATTTAATTATCAAGATCATAATCAAAGAAAGGCTTAATTTTTCAAGAACCCCTAAGATTATCTCCCCTGCTCCCTCTGATACCTTTATATTATTTCATACTTACCTGGAGATTCTCATTTGGAAACAGAATTCCCAGAGATTTTGAAGACACGGATGGGGAGAAATGAAACTGCTTTTGTGGGAGGAGGGATAGAAATTTTGGGGAATTATACAACATGTAAAGTGTAACTTTTGTAATGCCACTTAGGGAACCAATCAATTTTTTTAAGCTTGAGAAATAAACATGCATCATGTATAATTTGGTTTGCTTATTAAATTAGCATTTGCTGTATTTAGAGATGTGACAGCCTGGGAAAGGTTGCTTTTTCTGTTTTTCTTTAGGGACGGATGGATACCAAAAATTCTTCCCTGCCATTTGAAAATTGGTTTTTTTTTTTCTTTTTTTCAGAGTTTTACATCTCTAGTCCCTCTAGGAAGACAAATGAATACATGCACACTTGCCCCCTTCCCACCTACATATGCATGCACACACGAACCCCCACATCTGAACACTCCCACCCCATCCCTACACACACATATGAGTGCTCCCACCCCATCCCTACACACACATGTGAGTGCTCCCACTCCATCCCCTACACACACATTTGAGTGCTCCCACTCCATCCCCTACACACACATAGGCATACCTATCCCTCCCCACTGAAGCCCAAAGCTTGCTGGCCTTTCCATCAATTAAAACTGAGAGCTGCGTGTCCACTCCCCTAGGGTCCTGCTGTCAGAGGCTGGTGGTGGGAGGCAGGAGAACAGAACAGATCAGAAAAGGTGGGAGCCTGGGGCTGGTTGGCCTGATTCATGGTGGGCTTTAGGCAACTCGAGAGTTTGGATAACAAACTGCAGAGTATGAATCCAGAGAAAGGAGCTGAGCTCAGATCCAGGATGAAAGACCCAGTAGGGGAGGATGAGCAGAGTGTCAGTGGACCATGTGGGTCTGTGCCTAGACAGCCAGACTAGAGAGAGAAAAGTTCACACTGAGTATGCAGAAAGAGTTGGATAGAGGGTAGCACCTTTCAGGAAGGCTCTGACTGCCCACAACACAAACACAATTCAGCTCTTGATCCTGGACAGGGTTGTCTAGCATTTGCACCTGCCATCAAACCAGATGCATAAGGACTTAAGAAACAAACCATGGGCTGGGCATGCTGGCTTACACCTGTAATCCCAACACTTTGTGAGGCTGAGGTGGGCGAATCACTTGAGGTCAGGAGTTCAAGACCAGCCTGGCCAATATGGTGAAATTTCATCTCTACTGCAAATGCAAAAATTAGCCGGGCATGCCGGTGGCGCATGCCTGTAATTCCAGCTCTTCGGGAGGCTGAGGCAGGAGAATCGCTTGAACCAGGGAGACAGAGGTTGCAGTGAGCTGAGATTGCACCACTGAACTCCACCCTGGGTGACAGAGGGAGACTCCATCTCAAAAACAAAAACAAAAACAAAACATGATCCCTTTCTGAAAAACAATTACTCCGACAAGTACTCTAGCTAATAAAAAAATTATCAAATTAAAGAAATAAAATAAAACAAAAAACCCTACATGGTGTCAATGATGGTCATAAGCAAAGAAAACACCAGAATTTAGAGCCATTGCCTAGTTAAAATTGGTATATTTATAAAGCTCAATGCAAACGTCAAACATCTTGAGGCTAGGGGATGTGTCTGTAAGATCATCACTGTATCCCTAGTGCTTTATATAGTGCACACAGTAGATCCTCAATCAATATTTGTTGGATGAATAATGTAAGAAAGAACTTAATAATGATAATCCAGAACTGAAAATCCAGATCTTTCTGACAAAACCAGGTTTGTACGGAGAGGTTTGTTGCTAAACCTTTCATCTCACACAAATAAAATCATTAGATACTCTTTCATTCTTAATGTAGTGAAATATAGACATAAAAGATTTTAACATAAAGCTAAAATTAAAAGTAATACATAAAATTTACAAAGCATTGGAGAATGAAAGAATAAAGAAAACAAGAGCAATATTGCAAAAGATAAGGAATTTCTGTCAGTGTAGTTGAATGTGGGCCAGAAGCTTGGCTCTGTTCTCTCTGAAACCTCAGGCAAGGCACTTCTTGGGCTCCCTGTCTCCTCCTCTGAAAAGAGGGAGGAATGGAAACTCCAGAGAGCTCCATGGCTCCTACTAACTCTGGGACTGCAGAATGGGCAGAGAGCTGGACCTCTGGGAATTTCTACAAGTTTCATTGCTTGTCCTCTGCTGATATGAAGATGAGTTAATTTAGTACACTTGATGGGTCAGGTGTGTGCATTTTAACAGGGACTCTCTGAGGCAATGCCTGAGTTGAAGGATAGATAGAATGGTGAGAATTTTAAGCATGGAATGCACTCATAGAAGGCAGGCTGATATGGGGTATTCGCTTGCCCTTCAATCACATGCCATCAGCAATCATCCATTGCACTTACATCTAGGATGGCCTTGGATATGAGGACATAGCATGGAGCTTTATCAGAAATTGCATGGGCTTTGATATAAGAAGATTTCAATTCAAATTCCATTTTTACCACTTTCTACTCGTATGACTTTGGGCAAATCAAGTCACTTACCTAAATTGATGATCTATTAAGTGTGTATAGGATTTGGTGTGGGGAATAAAATGATAAAATGTATATGCCCTGGCCAGACACAGTGGCTCACGCCTGTCATCCTAGCACTTTGGGAGACTGAGGCCAGAGGATCACTTGAGCACAGGAGCTTGAGGCTAGCGTGGGTAACACAGTGAGACCCCATCTCTATCTTTAAAACATTTTTAGTGTAGATTCCCTTGCTTCTGTAAAAGCCCTGGTTCCTTGCTTATGTAAAAATAGTAGACAGAGGGGAAAACAACCTAGAAGAAAATGCCAATAGCATAAAGTAGCAAGACAACAGGGATTTATTTTCTTTTTTTCTGTCACATAGAATTTCTAAAATATAATGTGAATATGTTTGTAGTTAAAGCATTACTTATAAGATGCACATATGCCTATAGATGTAATCATAAAGCATTATTCAATTACATTGTTGTTATTGGGAGTAAGATTAAAAGGGCTTGCCCTATATATTGATGCCTTCATGTGCTTTTAACCCAGGACCTCACATGGCGCTTGGATCACATGCCTCGCACACTCTCCAGCAGCCCAGAATGGAAGTCCGTGCCCCTGAACTTATCTTCTGTCACGCTAATTCTTCTGCATATACATATATACACACACATATATGTGTGTATATATACACACACACATATGTGTATATATACATATACACACACATATATGTGTGTATGTACATCTATACACATCTGAACACTCCCACTCCATCCCCGACACACACATATGAGTGCTCCCACTCCATCCCTAACACACGTGAGTGCTCCCACTCCATCCCCTACACACACATATGAGTGCTCCCACTCCATCCCTAACACACGTGAGTGCTCCCACTCCATCCCCTACACACACATATGAGTGCTCCCACTCCATTCCCTACACACACATAGGCATACCTATCCCTCCCCACTGAAGCCCAAAGCTTGCTGGCCTTTCCATCAATTAAAACTGAGAGCTGTGTGTCCACTCCCCTAGGGTCCTGCTGTCAGAGGCTGGTAGTGGGAGGCAGGAGAACAGAACAGATCAGAAAAGGCGGGAGCCTGGGACTGGTTGGCCTGATTCATGATGGGCTTCAGGCAACTCGAGAGTTTGGATAACAAACTGCAGAATATGAATCCAGAGAAAGGAGCTGAGCGCAGATCTAGGGTGATCTGGGACTGCAGAATGAGCAGAGAGCTTGACCTCTGGGACACCCATCATCTCTTCCTTTGATGCTCTTGGAAGCAAGAGCCTAAGAGGTGATTAAACAATGCCAATTTCCCCAGACCCAGTGAATCACACACTGTTCTGTTTTGCCCAGTTTCCCTCCGTATGTCTCACTGGTTCCTTCTTGGTCTGTGCTCTAATTCCCACTCCTTCTCCCTTTATGGCATGGTCCACATTAACGTGGCAGACCATGCTGAGGCCTGCAGAGCATCTGCAGAGCTTCCAAAGGCTCCAATGGCTCTAGATACCCACCCAGGGACCTGTTTTACTTTCCCACCGACAAAAACTCCTGTGGTTATTTTAGGATCTGGCAGAGGGCTTGGCACAGAATTAAATACTCAATAAATATTGTAGAAAGAATGAAAACCACATTCATGAAAAAATAATTTATCTCCTTTTGATTTTAAACCCAAAGAAGACACATGGCTGCCAATCAGAGCCTTTTGATCAGCATGAAATAACCAGGGGCACTGTTCTGAGCTGACATGATTCTATCCCAAAGCAAATAAAGTGGCATTTAGATAGCTTATGCAGCTAACTTCAGGTAAATATATAACCTCAACTGGATTTTGAAGAAGATTGGCAATAGGGCACAGACTTAAAGAACCACCTTCCTGTACTGCTTGTGGCTAGAGGACCTTAGTCAGAATTCATTGCCCCCACAACCATGAAGTATTCATCCTGATTCTTGGCCAGAGTTTCTAGATTTGTCTTCTGAAACCCTTTCCAGGTACAACTCTATTCAAGCCACTGGGACATGCATTATCTGCTTATCCCTCAAAAATAGACCACATCCTGCAAGCATTCTTGGGGTATTTCTTCCAGTGACCAATAAAATGCTTGTTCACTCTGTCCTATGGGCAGTCAGAGGCACTAAGAGGTCAGGCGTGCACCCAGCAGGTGGCCACGTGTCATCTGAGAGCGTGGTGCTTTTCTGTCTGCCCCTGGACATCAGCTGAATTACCTGGACATCAGCTGAAAGCCTTGGAGTGTGGGTTGCAAGCAAGTGCCCTGCTGGGGCCTCCTTTCTGCATATCCACTTTCTCATTCAGAGCTGCTCTGGTGACCATGTGGGCTATCCCCTCTCATCCAGGATGGTGTTTAGGGGCAGAGAAGGAACAAGTATAAAGGAGAAGGGCATTGACACTGGAATCCATCCCATCTCTGCCAGGAGTTCTCTGCGTGACCTCAGAATCTTTGGTCACCAGGAAGGAGGCTATTGGCATTTTGGAAGGGACAGTTGTTTATTGTGTGGAACTGATGTGTACAATGCAAGACATTTAGACTCCACAGCCCTTGCCCACTAAATGCCTGTAGCATCCTCAGTCTCATGACCGTTGAAAGGTCCCGTGTAGTTTCTGGGAGTGAGACTGCACTGAATTGAGAACCACGGGCTTGTGATTGCCTTTTCTCTCCATCTCTGACATTCAAATGTTCTGGGTGAAATCGAGGGCTCTGATCTCGTCATTTTAAGCACCTTTTTCTCCCCACTATCCCACTGTGAGATCCCTCCTCAGTCAACAGCCTACAACTTCACTCTTAGCCATGTCTGCCTCCAATCAAAACTTACTCATTCCGTGTTTCCTTATGGCTGGCTCTCTGCTTGGTGGGATTATCACCCACTAATTTATTTCTTAACAGTTATGCTAATGGTTCAAGCCATCAACAAAAAGCTCTGGTTCCTTGCTTTTCTGTACAGACTCTTAGATGCTGGTGCTGGGGGAAATGTATGGATCAGTTTGTAAATGGAAAAATAGTGCTGGGTGAGATGTGAAAACTTCAGAGTGGAACTCAATCCAGCAGGTCCGACCCACACTTTGTACCCATACTGCTATTTGGCTGCCAGCCTTTCCCTCCTAAATTTTTCCCCAAACGAATGCTGCCAGATGAATATTTTTACACTAGAAGCAGAACCTAAAGAGACAGAGACAGGCTTTCCAGTGAAACACATGAGGACCTAAATCCCAGCTCTGCCCCTACCTACCTGTGTGATGGTGTAATTTACTTAACTGCTGAGATTCAATGTCCTCATTCTCCAAGAACCTAATAGAAAAATGAGATAACAGTTGTGCTTTTCCTGCCCAAGAATGGTAGTTGTTGTTATTGCTATTATTGTCAGCATCACTGTTCCCTTCTCCCCTCATTCAAAAGATATCGGTGGCTTCCTACTGGGTGGGAGATAAAGCACAAAGTCCTTCACTGGTCTGGAGGGCTTTGTGATCTTCCAGTTCCTATTCTAGCATTCTGTCCCACTGCACCCTGCATGCAGCCCAATGGGCCTCCTGTGTTCCTGAATAAACCCGGTCCACATCCCCGGCACACAGTCAGGTTCAGAGTCATTGCAAAGTGATAGGCACTGCAGAACCTCAATTGCATAGTAACCTCATCACAGCCTGGGATGAGGCCACACTCGAATCTTTGCCATCTGAAGATCTAGCAGAGGGCTTGGCACAGAATTTACTAAACAAATGAATACGTAAATAAATTGAGTCCTCTCTCTACCTGCTCTGCTGGATCAATCCCTGCCAGCACAGGGGCTGAGCCGCACAGGGAGACCTTGGCTCTTGACCAACCAGTCTGTGTCCATCAGACGTGCTTGAGAGTGAGCCCCAGGCAGGAGCTGGAGGGCCTGCCATCCTGAGCTCTAGCTCTCATTCTGGATATTGACTGAATGACTGCCACATTGACCTTCCAGAGGGGGCTCTTTTGATCTTTGTTGCCGCTGGGTGCAGTGAATTTCCTGGTCTTCCTCAGGGGAAATCGAAGGGCTAGGATTGGCTTTCACCTAACAGAAAACACATAAGGGGTGGGGATGGAGGTTTGCCTCTGCACTGGGTTTTGCCTTACATTGCTTTGCTGGCTGACATCTTGGCTAGAATCTCCCATTGAGGACTTGCACTCTTGGCCTCATGCCTCCTATGGCCTCTATTGTCTCTTCATTTTCATCGTGCCCACCTGAATCCCTGGCACTCTGTGTGCTCTGACCTTGGGCATAACACCCTTACTGTCCTTCTTTGACAGTTACAGGACAGGTTTGGTGGCCCTTGCTCCATTGTAGGCTGTATTTTGCTATGGCATGGTAACACGACCATGGCCATTTAACAAACCCCACAAGACAACCTAGCATCCCACAACCAGGCCAGGTGTTGGGGAGGCACATGTGACCGGCCCCACTGGGCACAGATGCTGCAGGTTATTAAGAATAAAGTTGGGTCTCCTGCCATGGCTGGTGCCACCCAGTGGCAAAGACTCCTTGCATCTCTGTGCTCTCTGCTTCCCACCTTTTTATCTTCTGTGTCCTTTCTCAGAATGTCCCCCGGGCATATCTTTTGGGTCTTGAGTGCAAAAGAAATGATGTGACTGTTGGCATGAGGATTTATAAGGGCCCCATGGACCCAGGCACAAGTATATAGATCACTCTTTTTTTTTTTTTTTTTTTTTGAGATGAAGTCTCGCGCTCTCTCCCGGGCTGGAGTTCAGTGGCGCAATCTTGGCTCACTGCAACCTTCGACTGCTAGGCTCAAGCAAGTGATTCTCCTGCCTCAGCTTCCCTAGTAGCTGAGACTACAGGCACGTGCCACCATGCCTGGCTAATTTCTGTATTTTTAATAGAGATGGGGTTTCACCATGTTGGTGAGGCTGGTCTCAAACTCCTGACCTCAAAGAGATTCACCCACCTCAGCCTCCCAAAGTGCTGGGACTACAGGCATGAGCCACTGCGCCCAGCCACACAGATCATCTTGAGGAACAAGTCAGCCCATGAATGAATGCTAGTACCTGAGGTGAAAAAAACCATGGGGTTGAGCCCTGGCTTAGGTACTTCCTGAGGGCATTAGTTTCCCGGGGCTACTGTATCTCATTACCACTAACTGGGAGGCTGGAAGTTCTAAGCTGAGATGTCAATGGACTGAACTCTGTTGAAGACTCCAGGGGAGGATCTGTCCTTGCCTCTTGCAGGTTTTGGCGACCCCAAACATTCCTTGGCTTGTGGCTGCCTTGCTCCCATCTCTGCCTCTGTCTGCACATGGCCTTCTCTTTTCTCTCTGTCTCGCTTATAAGGACACTTGCCACTGGGTTTGAGGCTTTCTCAGGCAAGCAGGAATGATCTCTTCTTGAGATCCTTCATTAAGCCCTTTTTCCAAATAAGCTCATATTCACAGGTTGTGGGGGTTAGGATGAGGATGTGTGTATGTAGGGGACATTATTTAACTGACTGTACTGAATGGCCTTGAAAAAGCACGTAGCTTCTCTGAGCCTCAATTTCATTCTCTATAAAATGGGGATAGTAATTCCTACCTTACGAGGCTATTGTGAAAATTGAAGTGAGTTTATCACATAGCAGCTGCTCGGTAAACACACATTTTTAACATGCAGTCCATACCCTGTAACACTGAGAGGTCTCCATTGCAAATCCCTTGACCATGACCATGCATACCTCTGCCCACCTCTACAACATCTCTTGTTTCCTGCCCTGGTCGTCTTTCTCTGGCTTTCCGACCTTCTCTGTGTTCCTAAAACTCCTAGCCCATGTCCTTCCATGTAGAAAGCACTTACTACATATTTTAAAGTTAACTCATATCCCCAGGCCAGGCTGGCTTTCTGTGAGTCCTTAGGACCACAAGAGAAAGCGTTAGTGAGTATCTAGTTCTTCCACTGGTTGTAGTGGAAGAGTTTTCAAGTTGAGAGACCTGGAGACTAGACTCAGCTCTGTACCCTTAGAGCTGTGTGACCTCAGGCAAGCGTCTTAACTTCTCTGAACCCCAGATTCTTCATCTGAAAGCAAAGCTGATGATGCTGTCTTGTCAGCTTAAGCCAGCTTCATTTAAAGTTTGACTAGGATAATGTGGTGGGTGTAGAGTGCTCCCTGAGCACAGGGTCCTATCATCATTTCTAGCTTGGGCTGGGGGCACATTCCATGACTCCAACTGCCTGCTCCTACTCAGTCTGCCTTCTTTCTCAGGCATCCCTCTCTACCTCCCCTCCACCTATCTGCGCTTCCACTTCTGATCCTTTCTCCAGGTAGAAGTCCAAGGCCACTGCCTCTCTGGCAAGGGCTTACTCACTGTGACTTGTCAGTCAGCCTGGCCATGAGCAGAGACTGTGGGATGGGGTGTCATGACCAGGGAAGTCGCATGCAGGCACCAGGCCTGCCTCTCTGTTCAGGGACTCACTGGTACGGTCAGGACCAGTTTAGTTCTGTAGAAAGAAGACCCATTGTGCTGCAATGACAGGGGCCTCTGGCTCCAAAGCACAACAACGAGAACAAGGAGAACAAAGCACTTTAAGTCCAGCTGGACCTCGGTTCAAATGGGCACTCTAACTTGCTAGCTGCATCATCCTGAGCAGGCACATAAACCCTCCGAGCCTCAGTTTCCCCATCTGCACATGGAAACAACAGTCCTTACTTGCGGGGCCAGAGGTAATGGCTCTGAAGCGGGCGTGTGGCACCTGGTAGCAGCCCTGATGCAAAATACAGGGCAAAGAGACTAACATTTATTCAGCGCTTCCTGTCTGCTGGATGCTATGCATGGGCTTTTCTCATTTAATTTGTACAGCTCTGTGCACAATTAAGATGGAGAAAAAGACTAGTGAGAGCTGGTAAGAGAGGTGATGCTTGTGTTTGACCGCACACTGGTCTAGCCCTAAAGCCAGAGTTGAGTTCACTGCCCCATTGCCGCCTCCTGCCAGTCCCCAGCCAGCACAGAAAGGCAAGGGGCTTTAAGTGGGTCTCAGAGTCTCTTTGGCTGGCGAGAATGCAGGCAGTGAGCTTGCTGGCTCTCGCCACCCTCCCCTGGCACAGTGACCACAGAGGGTGACCGAGGATCAAATGGTCCTGAGGATGGCCACTCACTGCTGGCCGTTCCTCACTCTCTTGGTAGTAGCCTTCGTGGGTTCCAATCACCTCCACTCTTCTGATCCTCCCAGATCTGCTCCTTCCCTGCCTCTCCTCTTTCGTCTCCTGCCCCGCCCCCTCCTCTTCCCACTTTCTGGTCTAGTGTCAACCAGCTCGACCTGATCCCATGGACACTGAGTGGTGTTCTCACCCTGACCCTTGGCCATGATGTTCCCTTGTAGAATGCCCTCCTGCTAGCTCCTGTCTGATTCTAACTCATCCTCAAGGCACCGCTCAGGTGCTACCGACACCAGGGACCCCTCCCAGGCTTCCGGGGGTGTGGAACCCTATCTCTGTGCCCCACAGCAATTCCTCATGCTGATTTCTGGCAGTGTGCTGGCCCCATGGTGACGACTGGACTCCTTAATGTTTTTCTTTCCTGTGTCCCGGATTGTCTTAAATAGGGTCAAACACAGCTTCGGTCAGTCATCTCGGGAAAGGGAAGGTGAGAGGTATCTGAAGAGGCCTGCTAACATCCTATGTCCAATTCCTTCTCATCCCATGTCAGAATTGGCCCAAAGAGTTCTGGGGCGTATGCAGGGAGAAGTTCAGGACACAGTTATTTTATGAATGCCTCCCAGCTGATTCTGCCAGAGGATTTGCCTCTCACTCTAACCCTTGAATTGCGCCAGGTTCTTGAGCTACGGAAGGAGACAGATGAGCACCCCGTGATCCATACGTTTTCGGGAAACTCGTGCTTGCATGCGCTGGGGGGCTTGAGATTGGAAAGCCAGTTATGAAGTATCATTAGTGCATGGAATCTGAGCTTGTTTAGTGTCAAGTGGGAGGGAGGTGGGGTGGGGGACCCCCAGGAAGAGTTGGTGGGGAGAGGGCCTGGAGGAAGCGCAAATGAGGTACCCCTGAGATTCCCTCCCCAGTGTATAAAGACCTTTCTTATGAGAATAACCTGTCTAATCCATCGATGGTAAAATCCTGTCCTCCCCTTTTCTCAGGTTGGCAACAGCGTCCTAAGCTGGTGACAGACCCACTCTGTGACTTTCAGTTAGATTCAGCCACCAGATCCCAGAAACATGACCCTTGCTGGTAGGTACAAAAACCATGTGTGATGGGGCATAGGTTATTCCCTCTGCCCTCACCCAACATGTACTCACAGAAGCAGGGAAGTACACAGCTGGCAGGAAGCACACGGGGTGGGGGGGGGGCGGTGCAGGTAGTGATGGGAGGCATGGGAACATGCAGGCAGTGGCAGAAGGCACACCACTGCTTGTCACCATAAGCGACAAGTTGAGCAAGTGGTGGGGGATGTGTCACAGATTTTCTTCCTTTTGCTCATCTGTATATGTGGTTTTTTTTTTAGACTTTATGATGCCTATATATTATTTTTGCAGTTACATGTATTTTCACATTTGTAAAAGGAAGCCAGGTGTAGTGGCATATGCCTATAGTCCCTGATATCAGGAGTCTGAGGCACGAGGATCACTTGAGCCCAGGAGTTTGAGTCCAGCCTGGGCAACATATTGAGACTCTCATCTCAACACAAAATTGTACAAGGAAATGAGGATGGGGGGAACACCTGCACTGTGCTAGGTAGGGGTCAGCTAAGGGCTGTAGTCGGAGCAGCCAGACACACGGGCCCCAGGGCAGTAGGGGAGGGACTTTTAGGAGCCAGGGCAGCTCTGGCCCCTGACATCCCAAACACAGATAGACTAGAAGGTGGGGGGATATGTTCCAACTTTTGGGGACACCAGCGACCCCCAGGCTCTGTGCACTGTGTTGGAAAGATCAGAGAAGGCTCACAGCCTGACCTTATGAGGGGCAGACTAGAGGGATGGTGGTGAGGACGGCCCCCTCCTATCTAGCTCCTTAACCCCGCAGGCCAGCGCTGCCAAGTGTTTGGAGTAGAATGGAGTGTGGGTCTCTTGTGTCCTGGAGAAAAAGAATCCGAATGTCCTGGAGCAGATGTTGGGGGATAGAGAGCTGAGGCACTGCTGCTTGGGACCTTTCCATGAGTGCATTTTGCTTTCTGGTCTGGAAGGGAAGGAGACATCCTGTGGAGAAGGATCTGATGCTCTGGAAGGCTCAAGTTTCCCTAGGAGACAGGAGTGGGTTCGAATCCCACACAGGGATCCTGAACAGCACGGCTCAGGGCAAAAGGCCTGGATCCCCAGCCTCGGCATGGGTCTGCGTGGTTTGAGTGCCTTTGTGGAACCCTGGGCTGCTCAGAGCCCCAGACCCGCGGGGACGCTGGCTTCTGAGGCTAGAAGAGGCGTCATCCTCACCTGACTTGATGTTTCCGCAGCCTACAAAGAGAAGATGAAGGAGCTTCCGCTGGTTTCCTTGTTCTGCTCCTGCTTCCTGGCCGATCCTCTGAATAAGTCTTCCTACAAATATGAAGGTCAGTGAAGGCTCAGCCAGGAAAGTGAGGGGCGGGGGGCCCTGTGTCCTGTCCTCATGGGTCCTGCACCTCGACCCCAGTTCAGTGAAACTCTCATCCCCAGACACAGTTTCCTTCCCAGTGCCGATGAAATCACAGCGAGTGAGCCTGAGGGTCTGAGCTGCAGTGGTGCAGCCTGGGCACTAGGGGGAGGCCACAAAGGTCTGCATCAGGCGCCCCCAGAGTGCACTGGATCTTGTCACCTCTGTGCATTCGTCCAGCAAATCGGGACTGGGGGGTATGCAAAGCTGAGCCAGACAGAGATTCTGCCTGTGGGGAACATCTAGACCAGAAGAGAAGATGAGACGATGTGAGTCAGTTTCCAGGTCAATAGGTCTCCTCTGGGAAGGGTAGAGAATGCTCTGGGAGAGTCCAGAGGTGGGAAGAGGAAGTTCTGTGACAGCCATGCTGTGTGGGGCCTGTAGCCCAGACAGCCCCAAGACACCAGCAAGGAGCACTGGGTGGCCACGTCCTCACCAGGGGTGCTCGGGGACCAGGTCACCTCCTAATGTCCTGGTTAGAAGCAGGGATGGGTTTGGTTTGGTCTGGCACCGAGGAACAGGCATGCTCGGATGACCTGAGGTTGTTTTTTCTGTCTAGGCTGGTGTGGGAGACAGTGTAGGAGGAAGGATGAAAGCCAGCGGAAAGACAGTGCTGACTGGAGAGAAAGAAGAGCGCAGGGTAGGAGGGAGGCAGCGGAGGGGTTCCGCAGGCCGAGCGTCAGATGGGCAGTGGCCGGGAGTGGGCGGGGCTGAAATGCACCCCTGCCTGTCACCACAGATGATAAATTGAGCAGCTCAGCAGTCAGAGGAGGCTGGTGGGGGAAGCAAAGGCAAAAGCAGCCAGCGTCGTAGGAAATCACATTGCCTGGGGCCCCCTACTCTTGGGGGCTGAAGCGTCACTGTGGCTACAAACTCCTTCAGCCCCGTCAGAGGCCATCGCCCTTAGGTACTAGGGTGCAGAACTGAGCCAGACCCCAGTCTCCAGCTTGCTTGGGGCCCCCGCTCGCCCACTTCCGTGCGCATGCGCTGCGTGCTGGCTGGGTGCCTGTGCATTCTTCAGGACATGAGCAACCCCTTCTTTACCCTCTGTAGCAGACACGGTGGACCTGAATTGGTGCGTCATTTCCGACATGGAAGTCATCGAGTTGAACAAATGCACCTCGGGCCAGTCCTTCGAAGTCATCCTGAAGCCACCCTCCTTTGATGGGGTGCCCGAGTTCAACGCCTCCCTGCCCAGGCGGCGAGACCCATCCCTGGAAGAGATCCAGAAGAAACTAGAAGCGGCTGAGGAGCGAAGGAAGGTACATGCTGCCCCTTCCTTGTTTCCTCCCTCTCAGCATAAAGGGGAGGGAGGTGGAGAAGACAGGTGGTGGAACTGAGCTGGGGTAAGCTCATCACCAATCTGCAGTATTTAGGGAGCATCTCCCGAGTGTGCGGTGGAGAATGAGGCACCATTGAGGGAAACAAAGAACTAAACGCCCTCGACCTCTCGGCGCTCACAGTTTGGTTAGGGGGATAGGACATTGCACCACCTTCCTCCAAGAGGTGGCCCTATATGCATGGTGGCAAAAATAAGACTTTGACAAATAGTAAGGATTTAGGGAAAGGCTAGGGAATTAAGGAAAGAGCTTCTTCATTGGAGGAGGGAGAGTAGATCATGGTGTAGTGCATCCCCAGGCCCGGGATGCCTTCTGTGTCTTCTACGGATTCTCATGGCTTGATTCTGATGCCATATTCTACGTGTAACTTTTCTTCATCTTTCAATCAGAAAATAATCCCCTATCGTGAATTCCTTCAGTGCATCCTGTCTACACCCTAAGGCATATGTCTACACTAGTCTGGGTTTTAGTGATTTATATATGTTTTATCTCTATGAGACTTTTTTTTACCCCAAGCTGTTAGACCAGTGCCTGGCACATAGTATAAGATCATTTAGGGTTTGCAAATGAATGAATGAAAGAATGAATGAATGAATGATGGCAATGAGCAAAAGGGCCGTGAAGGTATTTAGGAAAAGGCTGGGGAAAAAAAAAAAATCAAAGAATATGGAAGGCTCTGAAAGTGGTGGGGAGAATTTAGGAAATGTCCTTGCTTCCTGCTAATGTGCTGGGGACCAGGTCCAGGGAGGCGAGTGTTCCAGGTGTGCAGCTTTTCAGCCATGATGGTGAAAACAAACCCCAGCGCACTCACTGTGAAGGGCCCCCTTCTGCCTTTATGCTTCCCCAGTACCAGGAAGCGGAGCTCCTGAAACACCTAGCAGAGAAACGGGAACATGAGAGAGAGGTGATCCAAAAAGCCATTGAGGAAAACAACAACTTCATCAAGATGGCTAAGGAAAAACTGGCCCAGAAGATGGAATCCAATAAGGAGAACCGGGAGGCCCACCTCGCTGCCATGTTGGAACGGCTGCAAGAGAAGGTGAGGGGTCCCTGGCTAGAGAGGAGGTTCCTGGGACACGCTGTTTTCCTTCTGCAGCAAGTACACAGGGACCTACTGATCATCTCAGGCAGGAAGCAGCCTCGGGCAAAAATTGGGATCTTTCTCTTAGGCAGGATCCTTAGAGAGTTCCAAAGGATGATCCGGGAAGTCAGAGGCAAGAAACAGGAACCAGACTCAAGGTTTCCTTGGGGGATATTCTGCACAGTTACACAATTAAAATCCTTCATTGCCTTAGGGAGAGTATATGTCTGATTCTCCAGAAGAAGCCTATCTAATACAAAGGAGTAGAGATAGACAAGCAGGTGTGCATTCCTAGCTTCATCCCTGAATGGACTAATTCAGTGGAAGGAAAGATGCTTTCTTGAGCTCTCGGCTCTAAGTCATGGGTATGATGAGCTGATATTCCCACTGAGCAGGAAACATGATTCTCTCTAAACCTCTTGACACAGACCCAGTGAGTCAAAGGTCCTTCCAATGTTGCCTTTTGTCAATAAATGGAACGGTGTCACCTAAATATGAGAAACATGAGGCCGGGGTTGGTTCTGTGTGTCAGCAGAATATCAGCCCGTTCTGCTGAGAACACGTTGGCCTCATTTCCTGAGTCTCAAGGCCGCCCCAGTTTCTCCTGCAGCTCCTGGGAGAGCTCCAGCTCTGTGTTTTATTTCCAGGAACCGCCTGCTGCGCGGTGACTCCCGGGACCTGATCGGTGGCCTCGTCCCATGGTGAGCAGCGTGGTCCCCGCTCCTTCCTGCCCATCCACCTAGAGTCTCAGGCCCTTGGCAACAGGTCCTAGAAGGATCTGGTTTCTTCACGAGGGGTCTGAATGTTGCATAGGCCCTGGAACTGGCCAGCACGAGGCAGCCCCTGTGCTCTGATGCACTAGTCTGCGAAACTTGGCAAGGCCTCCACCAAGTGCCACATGGGAGGGAGGTGATCTGGGTCGGCCCTCAGGCTTCCCCAGTTATGGAGGGATGACCTGGAGCAAACTCTTAACAAAAACCTGGGGTTGAGCTAAGATGGGCATGGCCCTGAGACCAGACCCAAAACAAATCACTGAGGCTCCACCCAACCCAGGATATAGCACGTGAGAGACTCTGCAAAACACTTTCATTTCCTCTCGCCAGTATCCTCACAACAAGTCCCTGAGGCAAGCTGGACAGGTGTTATCCTTATTTTGCAGATGAGAAAAACATGTCAACAAAGGTCAAATGACTTGCCCAGGGTCACGAAACTAATAAGCAGTGGAGCTAGGACTAGCACTCAGCTCTTTGGCTCCAAGTCCAAGTGGTTCAGGGAGACCAGCCCATGATTGTCCTGCCAGCCTTTTGTCATCAAGAGATACTTTGGAGGCCAAGGAAAGGGAGTGCAGAACCTAGGGCTCTGCCCAGTGAGCTCACCCAAGAATGGAGGTAGATTCAGAGGCAGAGAGATCAGCAGGTTCAGAGGCAGAGAGGTTGGAAAGGTCCATATTGTAGAGTGATAGCTGTGGAGGTAGGGTAGACTCAGGGAGGTGTGATGTCAGAGCAGACATTTGAGGGGGCAGCATCCCTCTGGGACCTCGGCCCCCTTTCTCCCCTTTACCCACTGGTGGAGGCAGGAGGTTGGGTGAAAGTTGGGTATATGTTTTCTGCCCTGTCCACCTGTGCACCAGGCCACGGACACCTTCAACAAAGCCTGCTATGCCAGTGTTTGTGTGGGTCACTTACCTCATGTACCAGACTCGCTTGGTATGAAATTCAAAAATACAGATACTTGGATCCTTCCCCAGAATACTAACCCTGGTTGTCTAGGGATGGTGCTTTCTGGGTCATGCTGATACATACCAAAGTTTGGGAACCCCTGCCCTGTGCACACCACTCCTCACTCCTAGGCCACGGAAAGTTCTAGGGTGTCTGCAGGGACAGATTTGTAGTTTATAGTTTATCCTGAAAAACTGGGCTGTCTCAGTGGGTCTACTTCAGGCTGATTCTGTCATCTGGATGTGATAGTGCCAGGCTCTGGGAGGAACAGCATTTGTTGAGCGCTTGCCATCTGTAAGGCGCCATAGTAGAAACTGGGAAATACCAAGAAGAGAAAGATGTGGTCCCTGCCCACAGGAAAGTCACCGTCTAATAGAGAACCCAGCAATCTGCACAGTGAGCAGGTGAACACTAAACATCACAGAACTTGAGGGGTGAAAGAGCCTCCTGTCTGTGCCCTTCTCTTTAACGATCAGAGAACTGAGGCCTGGTTGGAGAAGTGAGCCAGCCAAGATCCTCCTGCAGACGGGCCTTGGAAGGCAGATACCATCCTTTGGCTGCTCTACCCTGTGAAATAAAAGAAGGTTCTCTTAAGATAGGTGTAAGAAAGTCCACTTTCTGGAGTTGGGCAACATTTTCAAAATTCTTCTGTCGATTTGTACTTTAAGAGTCCACACCTGGGCATAGTGGCTTACACCTGTAATCCCAGCACTTTGGGAGACAGAGGTGGGAGGGTCATTTGAGGCCAGGAGTGAGAGAACAGCCTGGGCAACGCAGCCAGATCCCATCTCTATTTTTGTTTAAATAATAACAAAGTAAAATCAAAGAGTCCTCATCTTTCACCAGGAGGGATAAGACAATTCTCGCAAAGGAGATGGATGAGAACTAGAAGCAGCAGGCAAGTGCATGTGACTTGTAGGAGATGCTTGCAGTGAGGCCTGTCTGTTCTGCCTGCTCCTCTGGCACAAACTACCCCCAGCAGCTCCTTATATTAAGTCAAGCTATACAATCTAATCCAAACCACAGAATGGCCAGGTGAGGGAGGGAGAGGCTGGGGGGGTGCCCAGGGTCACTGTAAGGTGGGCCCCTGCCGCAGTTTGACACCCACAGGCCCCTGAGCTCCCTGGGGCAGCACCAGTAGGCTCACCCCCTGCCTCCTGCCAGCCTCACCTGCCACCTTCTGCCCCTCTCAGGATGCATTTGCAGACACAGCTCTTCACTGCCTGTGGTGGCCACTCTTTGCCTTTGGTTCTCTTGCCCCTTGGCCTCCCTTTTTGTCCCCGGGGCAGCCTTGTGTGACCTGCCCTTTTCCCTCCCTTCCTTTCCAGGACAAGCATGCCGAGGAGGTGAGGAAAAACAAGGAGCTGAAGGAAGAGGCCTCCAGGTAAAGCCTAGAGGCCAAAGAACTTTCCAGGTCAGCCGGACAGCTCCAGCAGCTCCACGTTCCAGGCAGCCTCGCCCGCCGGCTGCACTCCCAGCACTGGGGTTTGGGGGGAGGGGGGTGGCCAAGGGGCGTTTCCTCTGCTTTTGGTGTTTGTACATGTTAAGAATTGACCAGTGAAGCCATCCTATTTGTTTCCGGGGAACAATGATGGGGTGGGAGAGGGGAGAGGAGAGAGTTTGGGAAAGGGAGATGGAGAAGAGCTCAAGAACGTTGCAACCCTGCCCAGCACAGATCTGATTTTCACATCTCTACCTGGACATTGAGCCTCCAGGTACCGTGTTGAGGGGAGATGAAAACCAGGGCAGTAGAACTTCAGGGTGAAGGACAGAGTCTTGGGTGGGGCAGCGGCTGCAGGGTGCACCAGAGAGCCCAGCCAGAGGGTGTGTGAGGACCAGAGGTGTCGCTTCCGCCCTGCAGCAGGTGGGATGAGGTCTGTGTGTGTGTGTGTGAACCATCATTTTTTGATCATCATGACCAATGAAACATTGACTCCAAGTGTCCAGTGCTTTATTTCCCAAATGTGTCCTTTAGGTAATTGTTAAAAAGTTCTCGAAATCTGGCTTTCATCCATCTGATGGCAGATGCCCCTTTGCTTCCTTAATTTTGCCATTCGAGCGTCTGGAGCCGGGGGGAGGTGGGTTGAATCATGCCAGGCTTTGGCATAATTGAAAGGTTTTCTCTTTTGTTTTTTAAAATCCCCCCTGTGGGCTAATCTTGATTGGATAGCATGCACTAAATTGACGAGAAAAGAAACTCAATCTTCCTTTCAATGAACTCACATCCTAATATGGTCCCCAAGATGCATTGTAAGAAGGAAGTTGTCTTAGTCACAACCATTCAGACTGCTATAACAAAATACCTTAGACTAGGTCATTGATAGCAGAAATTGATTGCTCACAGTTTTGGAGGCTGGAAAGTCCAATATCAAGGCACCAGTAGATTCAGTGTCTGGTGAGGGCTTGCCATCTGCTTTAAAGATGATACTTTTTTGCTGCGTCCTCACATGGCATAAGGAAAGGGCAAAAGGGCTTCCTCAAGCCTCTTTAAGGCACTAATCCCATTCATGAGGGTGGAGTCCTCATGATTTCACATCTTAAGGCCCTATCTCTTAAGTCTGTAGTGTCGGGATTAGGGTTCAACCTGTGCATTGGGGGAGCCAGCAACATTCAGACCATAGCAGAAGTTCCTCCATGCTTTGGGAGTTTGAGATTCTAGGTAGATTAGAAAATGCGAGCAAGGAAATAAACTGTTTGCTAGTAGAAGGCAAAGGAGGCATCCAGACCCAGCAGTCTTGGTCTCCAGGACACTGAACCATGGCTGGAAAAGAAGCTCCTCTCCTCCCTTCCCCGGCAAACATGAGTGCAGGGGCTGCCTGTGTTAACCGGATCGCAGGGCCTCTTCCTACTCTGCTCTGCACACTATGTAGTTTTGTACAGCTTTGCAAATAAACCCTTTGGTATAGCCTTTTTTTTTCTTTTCCTTCTCACCAATGGTACTATTATTTAGCTTTATTTTAAAGTAAGATAACAGGACGATCAAAGATGATGATGATGATGATGGCAGCAGCTAACTTAAGCAGCACTTACTAGATGCCCTGCACTTTTCTGGACTTTTACATCTATATTATCTCACTTATCTTCACACCACCTGTAGGAGGTAGGTACTCTTATCATCCCATTTTGCAGACAAAAAAAATTGAGGTCTAGAAAGGGTAAGTAACTTGGCAAGGTCACACAGGCAGTAAATGGGAGAACAGGGACTTGAATTGGGTGTTTTTTTCCCCAGAGTCCATATTCTTAGCCACTGGAGTGTGCTGCTTCTTGACACCTCCAAACTAGGATTTGAGTCCCAGAATAGGGTTTCTCAAGCTGTGAGTGGTGACTCACTGGATCTTGATATCAACTTAGTGGATCCCACCCAACCTTTCTTTTTTTTTTTTTTTTTAAATGGATTAGAATAGAAAAACACAATATCAAAATGGATGACAGGTGATAATGGAGGCATTATTTCACGGAAATTGTGTTTCAATTTTATATTCTGTGTATGTATGTGTCGGTCACAGCATAGAGTTCATTTCTTATCGGGGGGTGGCCGTCAAAACCCTTTGAAGTTTACTGCCTTAGAATCAACATGGAGACAGAGCCAGGATCCAGGCTGCAGCCCAGGAGACTTTAGGAAGCTGCTGTGGTTGAGAAAGCAAGAGAGGCTGTGGCCTTTCCATCAAGAATCAACTTTTTCTGAGCAAACAGAGACAAGCACATGGATGGCCTCAAGAGTCTATTTTCACAAATTTACCCATAGCATCTCCATTTCCCCACTGGAATACCCCGGGCCAAGAGGAAGCCTTGTTCTCAGCACTCTCTCTCATCCATCTCCTGCCCTTGGCCATCCATTCTCTGATAAACCATATTGACTGACACTCCCATCCTTTGCCCATGCAGTTCCCTTGCTTGGCTTGCTCTTCGCTGCCTGGTTGAATTAATTACTACTCCTTCTTTTAAACTCAGCCCAGATATTAAGTTTCCCGACTCTGCCAGTGTTTCTATATTTCTTATATACTTAGGTTATGGTGTAATTATTTGTGTACCTATCCCTCCCATCTCTTAGACATGATGTCCCTTGAAAACAGAAATCAGGTTTATTAATCTTCATGTTCAGGCAGTGACTACTCCAGAATGACCATATAGGATGGGATTAAGAGCAGCATTTCTGTGGAAAGAGAGGTTGGGGTCTTATCTGAAAGCTTCATTTGTGAGGACTTTACTGCAGCACTGAATGTAAGACTCAGAATGGAGATGGCTGATGAAGATTATACAGGAGACTAAAACCCACATCCAAGGCAGCCCCAGAACTGGAATAATCCCCAGCTCCTGACACTAAAAACTGAAAACTCTAATTATGTGCTCAGCATGGGGCTAGCTTCCAAGCATTAAAAAGCAATTCTTGCACTGAAAGAGTTTACAAATCAGTTGAGACACACATGAAACTACCAAAGCCATGGCTCTTAAAATTTCAATTTACATCAGAATCCCTCTGAGAGCTTGTTAAAGTGTAGATTTCTTTGCTTCGGGTGTTGGGGAAAGGAAATAATCACCCAGAGTTATAGTATCTTTTGAGGGTGTTGCCCTGGACCCTACAAGTAATTCCTCAGGCCCTGGACCCTACATTTTAGCAAATCATTCCCCAGGTGTTTTTTTTTTTTTTTTTTTTTTTTTTTTTAAGATTTAATAAGCTTTAACCTCATTTTCAATTATTTTTGGTCATTGGCAGAATTTATGTCAAGTTGGTATATGCCAGGGTGGGCAAACTAGTGGTTTACAGCTATTGTCAGTCTTGATTCATCCAGTGTCCTTCTGCTTGGCTGATGACCTTGCCATTCCAGCTATGCAGCCCCTCCCCTGGGAGTCTCTGTGCCTCCCCACAATCCAGAAAGACTACAGGATTCAAACTTGGTGCCACAGGGGCCCCCAAACCCTCACTTCATGGTTGCTGTAGCACAGTGGGTTCTTCTTGCCTGCTGCACAGATAAAGTCAGTACACTGAGACGGCAGGCATGTTGCAAAAGAGAAAACACTTAATTATCGCAAGGCAGCCCAGAAGGAGGATGGGAGATATTTCTCAAATTCAGCTCCCCAGGAGCTTGGAGTCTAGGGTTTTTGAAGGATAATTTGGTGGGCAGGGGGCTAGAGAAGGGATGCTGCAAACTGGATGGGGGATGAAATCATAGGAGTGTTGGAATTGTCTTCACGCACTGAGTCAGTTTCTGAGTGGGGGTCATAGGCCCTGTGGAGTCAGCTGTTTGGCATGAGTCTCAGGTTCAGGTCTAGCTGGTCTCAGTTGGTCTGCCTGAATGCAAAAGTCGGGAAAATGTTTCAAAGACCAGTCTTAGGTTTTCCAATAGTGATGTTATCTGTAGGAGCAAGTGGGGAAGTCACAAATCCTGTGACCTCCAGCTACTTGAGCAGTAAGCAAGCCAGGGAACAATGGCTGGTTATCACTTAACTATGTAGAGTCCAGGCTTCTATCATGATTCTAATGTTGTGGCCCTTCATTAGTTTCACAAAAGCAGTTTTGGTCCTGAACAAGGAAGGGGTTAGTTTCAGGAAGGAACTATTATCATTCTTGCTTTAAAAGTTAAACTATAAAATGAATCCCTCCCATAGTTAGTTTGGCCTACACCAAGGGCAGTTAGCTTATGAAGTTAGAAGCAAAATGGACTTAGTGATGGTAGATTTCTCTCACTGCCGTAATCTTTGGGAACGCAGTTTCACTATGGCTGGCATCCATTCCAACTGGTTGTTAAACATCTTATTTATTTATTAACATTGGCAGATTAAATTATACATATGTATTGTGTATGACATGATGTTTGGACGTAGATATACATTGTGGAATGACTAAATCTAATCACAGGTTTTCGGAGGCCCATCATGACCACAGTTTGATGAGTTCTGTACAGTTAAGAACTAAGCCTTAGGCAGTGTCTCCAAGGGCAAGAGGAGGGACAGGTCACTGTCAGCTGAAATCCTTGGAGGAGCCTTAGGGGAGCAGGCAGAATCTGAGCTGGGCCTTGGAGGATGAGCAGACTTTGAATAGGCACAAAGGGAGAGGCAGGGCTGGAGACGCAGGGGTGGGCATCGGAATGGGCATTAAGGCCGTGGCTGCAGCCACAGGAGTAAGTGAACTCATCATCCAGGAAGAGTGTATACAGAAAAGGGCCCTTGGATTTCCCTGATGATGCAGCAGGATGAGGAAATGGGGACAATAAAGGGCAAAATAAGAGAGGCATATTTTAAATCCTTTGATCCTACACCAGTGGCTTTCAGTGGGGATGTAATGCTTCCCACAGGGGGCACTTTGGAAATGCGTGGCAATAATTTCGGTGGACACAAGGAGCAGGCAGCCACAGTGCTTCCAGTGAGTGGGTGGGGACCAAGAATGCTAGATGTGCACCAAGAGAATGTTTCATGTCACTCTTCACTTCTGAATGTAAATGAGAAACCTGTTCATGATGAGCTAATCCGAGAACCTAGCTCAGTTTTACATAGAAACACAAAGCTTTTCTGCAGTTTAAATACACACTGGCTTTTCCAGGAATGCAAGTCTTCAGCTTTGCTAGTCTCTGATCTTTGCTCTGATTTGGTTTACTGCTTTGTGCCCTCTCCATGACTTGAGACCTGTTTCTCTTGGTTTACTTTCTGTCCTTGGATTTAACTCTATTCTCCTACTCAGTGCCTTCCCCCAGCAAAAAGCTGCTTTGGAGTCACCCCAACAAAGCTGAAAAGTGAGCCTTGAAAGAATCAAAGTGTGTGATGGTTGATTTGGGGTGTCAACTTGACTGGATTAAGGAATGCCCAGATAGCTGGTAAAATATCATTTATTCTCAATTATTGCACTAATTATTCTCAAAGCTTCAGTAGGCACTGAACCCATCCTCCTCCTCCTGTTGAAAGAAAAACCCAGGTGTTTTTGCTTCTGATTAGAATGATTGGGCTGCCCTGGGTGTATCTGTGGGCTGTTTCTAAAGGAGGTTGTGTGTGAATTGGTGGACTGGGTGGGGAAGATCCACCCTGAGCATGGGTGGGCACCATTCAATTGACTGGGTGCCTGGATAGAGCAAAAGGGTGTAGGAAGGATAACTTCTTATTCTCTCTCTTTTGGAGCCTGGACACCTTTCTTTTGCCCTGGGACATCAAAATTCGAGGTTTCCTATTCTTTAGACTTCAGGATACACACCAGCGGGCACCTCTGCTTGCCCTACTGCCTCTCGGGCCTTTCCCATTGTACCAAGAGTTACACCATCAATTTCCTTGGTCCTAAGGCCTTTGGACTTGGACCAAGCCATGCTACAGGGATCCCTGGGTCTCCAGCTTGCAGATGGATTATCTTGGGACTTAGCCTCCATAATTGAGTCAATTCTCCTAATAAATCCCTTATCTTTCTGCCTATATATATATCTCTCTTTGATGAGTTTTGTCTCTCTGGAGACAAAGTCCAAATCAATTTAAAATAATCTAACAAAACCCAATACCCAACAACGTAAATATCAAAATACCTGGCATCCAGTAAACATCTATTACACATAAAAAGAAGCAGAACAATGTTACATATAGTTAGGAGAAAAATCTATGGAAACAGATATAGCAATTACAGATAAAATGGAGTTTGCAGGCAAGGATTCTAAAACAGCCCTGAAAAACATGATACAAGTGTTCAAGGAAGTACTGGAAAACATAAAAGAAATGGAAGACATAAAAAAGAGCCATCTGGAACTTCTAGAATAAGAAATACAATATTTGAAAGAAAGTGTACTGGATGAGATTTACAACAGGTTAGCTACCACAAAAGAACACTTGAAGACAAAACAATAGCAATGACCCAAACAAAGCAGAGAGGGAAAAGGACTAAAGAAATGAAGAAGGCATTGTAGCTGCCCAATGGGTTTACCTTACCTACTGCACAGACAGAGCCAATTTATAAAGAGAGGGGAACTGCAATAGAGAAAGAGTAATTCACGCAGAGTCAGCTGTGTGGGAGATGGGAGTTTTATTATTACTCAAATCAGTTTCCCCAGGCATTCGGGGATCAGAGCTTTTACAGACAATTCGGTGGGTAGGGGAAAAGTCAGAGAGCCAGGATTGCTGATTGGTTAGTTAGAAGATGAAGTCATGGGAAGTTGAAGCTATCCTCTTGTGCTGGTCTGGATGGTGCCAGCTGATCCATCAAGTGCAGGGTCTGCAAAATATCTTAAGCACTGATCTCAGGAGCAGTTTTGGGAGGGTCAGAATCTTGTAGCCTCCCACTGCATGACCCCTAAACCAAAGTTTTTAATCTTGTGGCTACTTTGTTAATCCTACAAAGGCAATCTAGTCCCTAGGCAAGAAGGAGGCTTGTTTTGGGAAAGGGCTGTTACTGTCTTTGTTTTAAACTATAAACTATAAGCTAAGTTCCTTCCAAAGTTAATTCAGCCTACACTCAGGAAGGAACAAGGACAGCTTGGAGGTTAAAAGCAAGATGGAATTGGTTAGGTTAGATCTTTCACTGTCTCAGTCATAATTTTGCAAAGGCGGTTTCAGCATTGGTGACCTGTGGAATAAGACAGAGTGCTTTAACTTATGTGAAATTTGAGTTCCAGAGGTGAGAACCCTGGGGGAGGGGTCAGAAAAATATTTGAAGTAATGGCTTATTCAAAATATTCAAAATTTAAATGGCTTATTCAAATATTCAGATTTTGAAAAAAGTATAAAGCATCTGATTTTAAAATTCCAACAAAAAGAATAAACACAGAAAAGAAAAACACACATACAAAAAATACTAAAGAACATCCCAACCAAACTGTTGAAAAACAGTGATAAAGAGAATCCCAAAAGCAGCTAGAGAAAAAAGACATTACTACAGAGGAGTAAAGCTAAGAGTCACAGCACATTTTTATCAGAAATAAATTGTTATAGGTTGACTGCATATCCCCAAAATGCATATGTTTAAGCCTTAACTTCTGGTACCTCACAATGTGACTATATTTGGAGATAGGGTATGTTAGTCCATTCTCATGCTGCTAATAAAGACATAACCGAGACCAGGTAATTTATAAAGAAAGAGGTTTAATTGACTCACAGTTGCACGTAGCTGAGGAGGCCTCAGGAAACTTACAGTCATGGTAGAAGGCACCTCTCCACAGGGTGGCAGGAGACAGAATGAGTGCCAGCAGGGGAAATGCCAGATGCTTATAAAACCATCAGATCTTCTGAGACTCATTCATTATCACGAGAACAGCATGGGACAAATCATTGCCACGATTCAGTTACCTCCACCTGGTCCTGTCCTTGACACATGGGGATTATTACAATTAAAGGTGAGATTTGGGTGGAAGCACAGTGCCAAACCATATCATAGGAGTTTTAAAGGGGTGATTAAGTTAAAATGAGGTCATTAGGGTGGGCCCTAATCCTATATAGTTGGAGTTCTTAAAAGCAGTGGAAATTAGGACATAGACACACAGATTGAAGACCGTGTGAAGACACAGGGAAAAGATGATCATCCATAAGCCAAAGAGAGAGGCCTTACAAAGAAACAACTCTGCCAGCACCTTGATCTTGGATTTGCAGCCTCCAGAACTGTTAGCTAATAGATTTCTGTCTATGAAAACCCTAGCAAATTTATACAATCATGAAGCCAATATTTAAAATACTGAAAAAAAATAACTGGACAATTTAAAATTCTATCTCCAAAAAAAAATTTTTCAAGAATAAATGTGAAGACTTTTTTTAGACCATTTATTTATTTATTTATTTATTTATTTATTTATTTATTTATTTATTTTCTGAGACAGAGTTTTGCTCTGTCTCCCAGTCTGGAGTGCAGTGGGGCTATCTCAGCTCACTGCAGACTCCACTTCCCAGGTTCACACCATTCTCCTGCCTCAGCCTCCCAAGTGGCTGGGAGTACAGGCACCTACCAACATTTTTAAGTTTTTAATGAAACTGCCTTTGCAAAATTTATGACAGTGAGTGAAATCTGACATAGCTGACTCCATCTTATTTCCAGCCTCATAAGCTAACTGTCTTTGCTCATTCTTGGGCATAGGCCAAACTAACTATGGGAGGAATTTAGTTTATAGTTTAAAACAAAAATGACAACAGTCCCTTACTGAAACTAACCCCCTTCTCTGCTCAAGGACTGAAACCATCTTTGTAAAATTAGTCAATTAGCCACAGGGTTGGAATTATGGCTCAGGAATTATGTAGCTGGAAGTCACAAGATTTGTAACCTGTCCAATTGCTCCTATAGATAACATCACTAATATAAAACCTAAGACTGGTGTTTGAGGTGTCTTGCAGACTTTGCATTCTGATGAGCTAGCTAGCATCACTCCAACTGGTGGTCCATACCAAGAAACTGGCTCACCTGGTCTTGTGATCCCCACCTAGGAACCAACTCAGTGCAAGAAGACAGCTTTATCCCCCTATGATTTCATCCCTGACCTAACCAATCAGCATTCCCCATTCCGTAGCCCCCTCCCCACCAAACTATCCTTGAAAAACTCTAGCCTCCAAATTATCAGGGAGGTGGATTTGAGAATGATCTCTCATCCTTTTGCTGGGCTGGTCCTATGATTACAAAACTCTTTCTTTGCTACAAAACATGCTGTTCTCATGGCATTGGCTCTTCTGGACAGTGGGCAAGAAGAACTCATCAAGCACTTATATCAATATCTGAAAGAATTCATTGCTAGCAGACTTAAACTGCAAGATGGTAGCAAAAGATCTTCAGGCAGAAGAAAAATGCTATCAGATTTATATAAAGAGCTAAAAAGTATCAGAAATCATAAATATTCAGGTAGATATAAAGACATTTTTTCTTGTTTTTTTAAATGTTTAAAGTAAAGTTAATGACAATGCACTGTGGGGTTTAAAATGTACTATAATAAGGGGCAAAAGGAGAGAAGGAACATATAATGTATAACTTGTGTACATATATACATATAGCATATAACTTCCACATATTGTTGTAAAGTCTCTCATTATAGGTGAAGTGGTGCAATGTTCAAAGATAGACTGAAATAAGTTGAAGATGTATTTTGTAAACTTTGGAGCAACAATGAAAACAACAGTAACACCAATAAGCAAGATGAAAACAAAAGCAAAAAGTTATAGCTGATAAGCCAAGACTGGAGATAAAGTGGACTACTAAAAAAACCAAAACAAGGCAGGAGAGAAACAGTGAAACAAAAGGAAACAAAGAACAACTGGAACAAATAGAAAATTGCAAGATGGTATATTTAAATCTAATCATATTGATAATTACATTAAGTTTAAGTTGTCTAGACACTCCAGTGAAAAAGGCATAGACTATCACACTGGAAAAAAGCAAGACTCAGCTATCTGATGGACAGGAGTTACCCGTGTTACATATAAATACAAAGATCGGTTAAAAGTAAAAGAATGAATAAAGATGTATTCTTTATATTCACCAATAAAAAAAAGTTGCAGTGGCTGTATCCACGTAAGGCAAAGTAGAGTTCAGAACACGGATTTTTACCAGAGATAACAAGGGACAATTTATAATGATAAAGGAATTGATTCATAAAGATATCATGACAATTCTAAGAGTATGTGCATCTAATAACAGAGTTTCCAAATATTGTACATGAGGCAAAACCCGATAGAACTGAAAGGAGAAACAATTGACCAACTTGACCCACTAGAACACCACATTCTACAACAGCAGAATATACTTTTTTTTTTTTTTTGAGACAGAGTCTCGCTCTGTCACTGGAGTGCGATGGCGTGATCTCAGCTCACTACAACCTCCATCTCCTGGGTTCAAGCAATTCTCCTATCTCAGCCTTGCAAGTAGCTGGGATTACAGGCATGCACCACCACACCCAGCTAATTTTTTGTATCTTTAGTAGAGACGGAGTTTCAGCATGTTGGCCAGGCTGGTCTCGAACTCCAACCTTGTGATCCGCCCGCCTCAGCCTCCCAAAGTGCTGAGATTACTTTACAGGAGTGGCCCAATATATGTTCTGTTTTAAGTGCACATGGAACATGTGCATGGAACATCATCAAGATAGATCATATTCAGGCCTATACAATAAATATCAAAGAAATTAAGAAGGTAGAATGCACACACATTGGGTTCTCAGACCATGATGGAATTCGTAACAGAAAGAATTCATAGAATTCGTAACAGAAAGATACCTGGAAAATCCCAGACATTTGGGAATTAAGCAACATACTCTAAATAACTCATGGGTGAAAGCATGTATCACAAGGAAAATTAGAAATATTCTAAACTAAATGGAAACAAAAATAAAATACATCAAAATTTATAGGACGCAATTAAAGAAATGCTTAGAGGGTAATTTAGATCTTTAAATGCCAAATTAGAAGAGAAGGAAGATCTTAAATCAATAATCTGAGTTTCCACCTTAAGAATTTAGAAAAGGAACCGCAAGGCTGGGCGCAGTGGCTCAGGCCTGTAATCCCAGCACTTTGGGACGTCGAGGCAGGCGGATCACGTGAGGTCAGGAGTTCGAGACCAGCCTGACCAATACGGTGAAACCCCGTCTCAACTAAAAATACAAAAATTAGCCAGGTGTGGTGGTGTGCGCCTATAGTCCTAGCTACTTGGTAGGCTGAGACAGGAGAACTGATTGAATCCGGGAGGTGGATGTTGCAGTAAGCCAAGATCACGCCACTGCACTCCAGCCTGGGCAACAGAGTGAAACTCCGTCAAAAAAAAAAAAAGGAAAAAAAAAAAAAGGAAAAGGAACAGCAAGTTAAACCCAAAGTAGAAAGAAGGAAATCATAAACAGCAGAAATCTATGAAATTAAAAACAGAAAGACAATAGAAAAAAATCAATGAAAACAAAAATTGTTTCATTGAGAAGATTAATAAAATTGAGAGAATTCTGGTAAGTTGATTATGTTAACAACAGTGAAGACACAAATGACCAGTATCAGAAATGAAAGAGGAAATATGACCATGGACATATTAAAAAGACAGTAAGGGAATATTACGATGAACTTGATGCCAATACATAATAGATGAAATAGACACATTCCTTGGAAAGACACAAACTACAAAAACTCTTTCAAAATAGCAAGTTCATATAGAAAAATGGAATATACTTGTTGAATTCTTTTGGATTTTCAATAAGGTCATCCATAAATAGTATTAACATTTTGTCCTTTCCAAATTTTTATTTCTCACCTTTAATTTCTTTTAGTACAAAATAGTACTAATTTGGAGAAAAGAAGATGGGCAGACATGATATGCTTTAATTATAAGCTGTGTTGATCCTGGAAAACAAAATTCCTTTGAAAAGAAGCACTCTAAGCCAAAATAAAATCAGAATATCAAGCTTTTTTCTTCTCATTGGAGAATCTGAACTCTGAAAAATGTCCTTGGACTATAATTTTTAATAAGAATTCTGAGAACCTGAGTGAAAAATGTCCTTGGACTATAATTTTTAATAAGAATTCTGAGAACCTGAGAAACTTTTCAGTAGCATGTGTATTAAGAATGAAGAAATATAGCCTCAGCTTGACTATGAGAATACTAGCTCCCAGGAGAGATAGAGAATTAGGAATCTACCAACTGGTGTACAAATGCATGCATGCACACACTTGAGGGCACACACACATGCACACTGTTCAGCTACAGGCAATCATCTCTCTTTAAATCAAAGTCTCACTCTAGTTTCAAACATAAAAGTAACTTGCTGATGGGAGGCTTGTTCCAAGCTGAAATCATGCTGATGCCTGATCAAGTAGTTCCTGGGTATTCTGGTTTCTCATCTTGCTTTTAGCTATAAGAGTCCGTTAAAAATCTGAGGGACAATGTCCTTGACAGCCATAGCAAAGAATTTTGGGTCAAGAGCATATAGCTCAATAAATTATCCTTAAAATATACAAATCCATTATTAGGGTCACCAGGCAGCCTGCAGAAAGTTGGTAGAGGGCATTCGTCTTCCTACTTCCTATACAGATAGAATGTATTCTACTATCAATTATTTGATTTATCTTGGTTAGTTGCAAGCAAATACAAGCATTTTAACTATATGAACTTACATATCTGGAGACTCAAAACTATGCCATGCTAAGAATGCTAAATATTCAAAACATAAGGAGAAATACAACATAAGTGGAAGTGCTAAAGCATAAAATATTTCATAGGGTGATTTCTCTCTTGCTCTCTTCTTAGTACCATTAAGGCACAGGTCTTGAAAGATACCCATCGGACTCCTGGGGTCTTCTGGAAAACCCTCGTGTCCTATTTTCTACTACTCTTTCCTTACAGAGTGTATACCCATTAGTGGGATTGCTGGATCCTATGGTAATTCTACTTTTAATTTTTTGAGGAACTGTCGTATTATCTTCCATAGCGACTGTAAAAATGCACATAGATTAAAAGCAAAATGAAGCTTCTAGGAATTCTCTTGCTTATAGACGGCTAGCTTCATCTGTACCCCACCTACCCTAAGGATCTGCTTTCACTATTTTTTACCATTAAATTCACCTTGATGGGAAAGTTTGGGAAGTCCTGGTGTGGTGATTAAGACACAAGTTTTAGAGCCAGTGCAACCTGGATTTATGAATACCAGAGCTGCTACTAGTGACCTCTGTGACTAGGTAAGTGATGACAGCTTTTGAAGTCTTAGTTATCTATCTGTGAAATGAAGATTCAAAAACTCATAACACAATGTCTGGCACACAGCAAACACTCAGGACCTAGGAGTAAGTTACTCTATCATTATTCTCAAAATCTGCTTCCTCTTCCTCATGATGGTGTTTCAAATATTTGAAAAGATCTGCCTCAGACTCCCAGGATACCAGCTGGATTACAGGCATCCAGCTCAACACCTGGCTAATTTTTTTATTTTTAGTAGAGACGGGGTTTTACCATATTAGCTAGGATGGTCTTGAACTCCTGACCTCAAGTGATCCACCCACCTCAGCTTCCCAAAGTGCTGGGATTACAGGTGTAAACCACTGCACCCAGCCCCGTGTACCCTCAATGACTGATTGTATGTTACGCTTTACCAATTCCTCAAATTCTTTTCATTCTGTGGTAGATGCTTTCTGGTTGGCCTATGCCTCTTTCAAAATGAGATGCTTGCTCTTATATACTGCCTGTGTGAATCCAAATGGGTTTGGTCATTTTACTAGCTTGGTGCACAAATAATTAAGGTTTTTGCCATTACCTTTGGACCAGCCTAATAAAACAAGCCTCAAAAAGGGTCCATATCCACTGACTTACTTTTTCTCTTTCTAGAAATTCTGCTTCCTAACAATCTGTTCTAAATAAAATATTCTGAAACACAAATATTCTATGAACAATAAAGTTCATCAAAGTATTAAATACAATATCAAAAAATGCAACAAATGCAAATGTACTTCAATAGCGAAAAGATTCTAAAAATATAGGACAGTTATACAATAAATGTTGATAAAAAAATTTTAAGACTATAGGGAGAGCTTGACTCACTAGCCTGTATAAAAATTTAAAAAGATTATTATATAATTTTCATTGGAAAAAACAGAATATCAAATTATACATTCAGTTATTCTCAGCCATATAAAAGTATGCACACCAGAATGATAATTTGTTTGTTTTTTCATTTTATTGAGACCTTATGTGTTAGGAATTGGGCAAGAGGCCTGGCACTGTGGCTTATACCTCCAATCCTAGTACTTTGGGAGGCCACGACAGGAGGATTGCTTGAGGCCAGGAGTTTGAGACCAGCCTGGGCAACATAGCAAGATGCTCTCTCAACAAAAAATTTTTAAAAACTAGCTGAGCATGGTGGTATGTGCCTGTATCCCTAGCTACTCTGGAGGCTGAGGCAGCTGGATCTCTTGAGCCCAGGAGTTTGAGGCTGCTGTGAGCCAGGATTGTGCCACTGCACTTCAGCCTGGGCAGCAGAGCAAGACCCTATCTTAAAAAAAAAAAGGAATTGTGCAAGGATCTGAGGATGCAAATAGAAACAAGGAAAACTTCTTGTTTTCAAATATCTTGCAATCGATAAGATAATTTAATAGAGTTTTAAAATAATGTGATAAGTCATGTAATAAAAGCATATGTTTTATGTGAGTGGACTGGAGGAAAGGCCTTGTTTTACAGGGGGGTGGGAGGCGGGGAGGCAGAGGAAGTTTCACAGAGGAATGATGTCTGACTGAGCTGACTTTTGAAGGATAACTAGGGGAGATCAGGCAGGCAAAGAAAGAGACGGAAGGAATTAGGGGAAGGGAGTGAAGAGTCTTCCAGATGGAGAGGGATCAGCACTTGCAAAGTGAAAGTGACAACGGTTTCTCAAAGGACAGTGTAAGGCACCAAGGGGATGTGCCAGGAATTGGAGCTGAAAGGATTGGCAGGATCCAGGATTTTCACTTGGCCAGCAGAGGTGGGAGTTAGGAGCATGAGTATAGAATTAGTCAGTATTCGCTAGAGGAAGAGAACTAATATGATAGATGATAGATGTATATATATAAAGCGGAGTTATTAAGGGTTCTTGACTCGCACGATCACAAGGTGAAGTCCCACAACAGTCCGTCTGCAAGCTGAGGAGAAAGGAAGCCAGTTCCACTCCCAAAACCTCAAAAGTAGGGAAGCCAGCAGTGCAGCCTTCAGTCTGTGGTCGAAGGTCAAAGGTCCAAGAGTCCAAAAGCTGAAGAACTTGGAGTCCAATATTTGAAGGCAGGAAGCATCGAGCACAGGAGAAAGATGCAGGCTGGAAGACTAAGCGAGTCTAGTCCTTCTGTGTTCCTTTGCCTGCTTTTATCCTAGCCTTGCTGGCAGCTGATTAGATGGTGCCCACCCAGATGGAGGGTGTGTCTGCCTTTCCCAGTCCACTGACTCAAATGTTAATCTCCTTTGCCAACACCCTCACAGACACACCCAGGAACAATACTTTCCATCCTTCAATCCGATATTAACCATCAGAGGCATGATCCTGTGTGTGTTAGGGAGGATTGAAAGCAGGGCAGCAGCACACTTGTAACTGGTGGGCATTCCGACAGCAGTGAGGAGGGGCTATGACCAGAAGCAGAAAGCCCAGTCAGGGAAGGTGTAGCAGACCAGGTAGGCGAGGACCTGAACAAACACTCTGATAATGATGGAGCAACCGAAAGGATTGGATCAGGAAGAATCAACAGAATCTGGTGATTGAACGGAGAGATTTCCAGGTTTCTGACTTGACGTGCTAGGCAAATGATGATGCTACCTCAGGATGAGAATATGGGAGGAGGGTAAAGTTCTGGAGGAAAGTATTCAGTTGAGGGCATGGTGAATTTAAGATGTGATTTCCTTAGGTAATATAACTAGGTCAAGTTCTTGATTACAATTAAGTTATATAACTCACTCATGAGTTGTTTTTCATTAACACCATCAGGGGAGTAATGGAGCTCTATGTTTAACAACCAAAGCTGGGGAGAACAATCTGCTAAAAGTAGACATATGCAATCTCAGAAGCAGTGACTGCAGTAATATCCTAACACATGATCCAGTTAAATTTATGTCCTAGCTATAAATATGTATGAAAGTATATGCTTGAAGATGAAGTAACTAATGAATGCTAAACGTATTGCACCTTAACTTGCCTTCAGCATAACTTCAAATGATTGCAAGTCTTGGTGGCTGGAGGAAGTCTGGTTCACGAACCTGTGTTTAATTAGCATAATGAAACTGTAAAGATTAAAGACTCTACATTTCCCAGCCTCCGCTCCTGCGAGGTATTGTCATTTTACCGATTTCTGAGCCAGAAGTGGAAATGGCATATACAACTTCCAGGCGTGTTTTTAATGTAATCTTTTTCTCTTCCCTCTCATCTGCTGGATTGAATGTTGATGTGATGGAATCACAGTCTTGGATCCAGAGGTGAAGATGGAAGAAGAGGCCTGCATGGAGGTACCAGGTGGAGGAAGCCTGGATCTCTAACCCCAGGGAATGCAAATTCACTCCAGACTTGCAACCTCAGCTTTTGTAACAGAGAAAGAAACTTTTCTTGCCCTTCCCACATCCTGAGATTGTAACAATGCATCAGAAGCTCTGGGATGATGGATATGGGGAAAAAAAAAAAAGGCCCTGCCCTCTTGGAGGGTACACAGGCATGACTTGCTTTATTGGGCTTCCCAGATACTGCCTTTTTTTTTTTTTTTTTTTTTTGAGACGGAGTCTCGCTCTGTCGCCCAGGCTGGAGTGCAGTGGCTGGATCTCAGCTCACTGCAAGCTCCACCTCCCGGGTTCACGCCATTCTCCTGTCTCAGCCTCCCGAGTAGCTGGGACTACAGGCGCCAGCCACCTTGCCAGGCTAATTTTTTGTATTTTTTAGTAGAGACGGGGTTTCACTGTGTTAGCCAGCATGGTCTCGATCTCCTGACCTCTTGATCTGCCCATCTCGGCCTCCCAAAGTGCTGGGATTACAGGCTTGAGCCACCGCGCCCGGCCCATACTGCATTTTTTACAGATTGAAGGTTTGTGGCAACTCCGTGTCGAGCAAGTCTATTGGTACCATTTTTTTCCAACAGCATGTACTCACTTTGTGCCTCTGTGTCACATTTTGGTAATTCCCTCAATATTGCAAACATTTCCCTTATTATAATATATGTTATGGTAATCTGTGATCAGTGATTTTTAAATGTCACCATTGTGATTGTTAAGGAGTGCCACAAACTGCGTCCATATGAGATGGTGAACTTATAGATGAACATTACCTGTCCTGACTGCGCCAACCACTGGCCTTTCCCCTGTCTGTTTCCCTCTCCTTGGACCTCCCTATTCCTTGAGACGTAACAATTTGAAATTAGGCCAATTGATAACCCTACAATGGCCTCTAAGTGTTCAAGGGCAAGAAAGAATTGCATGTCTCTCACTTTAAATCAAAAGCTAGAAATAATTAAGCTTAGTGAAGAAGGCATGTTGAAAGCTGAGACAGGCCAAAAGCTGGGCCTCTTTTGCCAGTTAGCCAAGTTGTAAATGCAAATAAAAGTTCTTGAATGAAATGAAAAGGGCTACTCCAGTGAACAGAAAAATCATAAGAATGTGAAACGGCCTTATTGTTAGTATTCACCATAGAAGGATCCACCATTCTAAATGCTGTGAAGAACATTTGTGATTCATGGGAGGAGGTCAAAATATATATATTTTAAATTTTAATATTTTTTGCCAATTGGGCAGCCTCCTGAACCAGAATAGGTTCAGAGAGACTCCCTAAGGAGGTCAAGATATTAACATTAACAGGAGTTTGGAAGAAGTTGATTCCAACCCTCAGGAATGACTTTGAGGGATTCAAGACTTCAGTGAACAAAGGAACAACAGATATGGTAGAAATAGCAAGAGAATTAGAATTGGAAGTGGAGCCTGAAGATATGACTGACTCGCCGCAACCTCATGATAAAACTTGAATGAATGAGTAGTTGCTTCTTATGAATGAGCAAATAAAGTGGTTTCTTGAGATGGAATGTACTCCTGGTGAAGGTGCTGTGAGCATTGTTGAAATGGCAGCAAAGGATTTACGATATTCCATAAACTTAGTTGATAAAGCAGCACCAGGGTTTGAGAGGATTGACTCCAATTTTGAAAGAAGTGAAGCATTTTTCTGTGGGTAAAATACCATAAAAAAGCATCACACGCTACAAACAAATCTTTCACGGAAGAGTCAATCAATGTGTCAAACTTCATTTTTGTCTTATTTTAAGAAATAGGCCACAGCAATTTCTTAAATGCCTCAACCTTCAGCAATCACCACTCTGATCAGTCAGCAGCCGTCCATATCAAGGCAAGACCACTTACCAGAAAAACGATTGCAACTCACTGAAGGCTCAGATGATCATTAGCATTTTTTATAAGCAATAAAGTATTTATTTTATTATTTTTTAGCAATAAAATATTTTATATTTTATTAGCAATAAAGTATTTTTCAGTTAAGATATGCACATTGCTTTTTTAAACATAATGCTACTGCTCACTTACTAGACCCAGTGTAGTTCAAGCATAACTTCTATAGGCACTGGGAAACCAAACATTCATGTGACTCACTTTATTGTGACATTTGCTTTATTGTGGTCATCGGGAATTAAACCTGCAATATCACTGAGGTCTGCCTGTGTTCTACTGGAGAAGACTTGCATTTCACCAACCAAAACAATGGGTGATAGGCTCCATTACTTGTTGTTTTCAAGGGGCACAAAAGAGGGAATGCTTAGCCTCGCCTGTGTGAGGGTGACATTGAAAATGAATCCTCAGCATTTTTATGCTATCATCGGGTAGAGAAGTGGGGTGGGTGAAGGCATCTCAAGGAGCTTATGTATGGGTAAATGCAATGGTATGCACAATTTCCAGGCAGCATTCCCTGAAAGGCTGTTGTGTTCAGGGAACGGTACATTATCCAGAGTGGCCAGAAGACCATGTACAATGGGGTTGGTAGAAGATAAGCCTGGAATGAATGGACAATTAGGAAGGACACTGAATGTCAGACTGAGAAATCTGGGCTTAATCTACAGGTAATTAAAATGATTTGCAAATGATTTGCAAAGACAAGAAATCTGTTCACAGCCTGTCTTGAAATGATCACACATTCTCATATTCAGAACTTCACAGTTTGTTGCCAGCAAAGTAGTGAAGGGCATCTTTACAGAATTACATTATAATTACTTTTTTTTTTCCCAAGGGACTAAAAGTATTTTATGGGCGGGATGCAGGGGGAAGGGAGAGAGAGACAAAAACAGAAAGAAACAGAGACAGAAGGACAGAGAGACAGAGAGAATGTGTGTGCATGTTTAATAGAAGCTCCAGATGGCAGATAAGGGAGAGAAGAAAGCCTGAGGACTAATATCAGATAAGATTTCAAAGGAATAGAAGGGAAAATCAAAACAAATTTTGAAAAGTGTAATTAAGGCTGTGGAACATTTTTGCCTTAGGGAAGGAGAAAACTGTCTCTAAATTTATTTGTAATGAGACCTTCACACTTTCTCCCTTGGTCTGTTACGTGGCTTCTCTATGGGTTAATGGTAATATATATTAAATGTCTTTTTGTTGAATTCCTAGTGGTATTATTTGAGTGGAATTACTTTAATTTGAGATTCATTCTTTATAAATACCAAAGGAAAATTTTATAATCTTAAGATTGTATTTCATACTGGAAACTGGAGAAGAAAACAAACATGAAGTTCCCACTATGTGCCTATTCTACGGCTGGCATGTAGCTTATATTACCTCATTCAGTTTAATCATCATGAAACCCTAGGAGGTCGGCATTATTGAACCCATTTTAAAGAGCAACTGAAGATCTCAGAGACTGAGTATAGATTTTTCTAAGTGGCAGAACCAGGATTTAAATTCTAATCAGCTTGACTCTAGAATCCAAGATCTTTCCAAAACACCAAGAACTTTCTGGCTGTGCCTCCCACAGGCTGAGAGAACTTGGGTATGTTGTGCATACTCAATGAGGTAAACTAAGATGTGCTTCAAATACCCAAAGGAGATGCTTCTAGGAACTTTAAGATTAAGTATATGAGTCATTGCAGGCTACGTTTCTCATGGGAAGGAAGTATAGCCTTCATGTGTCTCTTCTTCTTGGTAATTTTATTTGGATTCCTTGAATCTATAAAGAAGGGAGTCTTCTGAAGCCACTTGAAATGCCCTGTGCTCAATGATACAGAAAGAATAACTGAGCAATGCTAAGCCCCTTTAAAAGTCACTACATCTCTTCACATATATACCACATGCTTCAGTGAAAGGGCAGGAGTGAAATACCCTTACCCACATGGAAAGCTTTAAGAACATAGGTATACCTTGCTATCAGGCTACTTTTAGTTAGTTTCAGAAGTCTTGAATATCTCAAATAAAATGGGATATTAATCTTTTTAAATTTCTAATATTCAAGAAAAGTATTTGAACACTCATGGTAATGTGCACTTAATTTTCTTACCTTCTTTTTTCCTTGGTTATTTCAGGGGATTGTTATGTACTTGGAGGTAGAAAGACAGTCTTATGAGCATAAATCTTGGTTGTCAGGTTATGGGACTCTAGAAAATAGAGATAGAAATGGATTGGAATAGAAAATGATTGGAAAATGGAACATCCCGTATTGCCCTACAGTCTGGATTCAAGAGTTCACACATTCCTGCATTTATCTCACCAATCCTAACTTAATATTCCTTTTTGCAAAGCTCTTTTTCCTACAGAGTAATCTACTTACAATCTGTCTCTTGTGAAATACATATTCCCAATTTTTTGTCTGTCCTCGTGCTTGGAGTGTGCTCCTCTTTCATCTACCTGCCTATTTCCTGCTTTTGTTTCATAGAACAGCTCAAATCTCATCTCCACTGTGAAGCCTTTGTAGTTTTAAAGTCTGCCCTTCCCTTGGAATTTACAATTCTGCTACTTTGTGTTGTTTTTAATCTCTTAATTTATTTGCCTCTAATTAAACTATTTGAGAACAATATTTGTGATTTCTTCTTTGTATTCTTAGCATCCAGTATTTATTGGGTGCTGAATAAATGACTGTTGATGAATGACAGGCCCTGGGACAGCTTAGATAATGCCCCTGGGAAAGATTCTTTTTTCAGCTGCATAGAAGGTAAAAGGAAGTGCAGTAGAACCACTCAAGACCTCTACCTCTTCTCTTTAATGATCTCCTTCTAACCCAGCTCTCTTCTCAATCTTCTTATTTCTGATCTCTCCTATCCTAATTCCTGGCAGTCATCTGTTTGCTCACATATTGCCAACCATCATCTTTCTCCTGATGCTGATCTTTGAGATCCCAGTGACTCTTGACACTGGATTTCTACTGTATCCTTGCCTTTCAACCTGGTCTGTCATGGATTTAATCTTTGAAATACGTGCACATGCAGCTTCTCTGGTTCTCAAAAGGATGAACAATTTTAATGCTGCATCTTTTCTGTAAAATGGAGATACTAATACTTCATAGGGGCATGAGAAATTACTGATGCCACCTGGAATGCTTTATTATAGTACAAGAAACATAGTAACCACTTAAGATGTTAGTGTTAGATATTACTATTAGCTTCCTTCATATTCCTATGCTTCCTCACACCTGGGATTACTGAGGCTAAACCTCATAGTTTATTTCTGGCCTCTTTTTTCTTTACTCAGTCTAGATCTAAAGAAGGAAGTATTGTGGTACTTTAAAAATCTCTCTCCATTGTCTTCTCTTCTGCATATTTCCTAATGAGAAGTCTGCTGTTAGTCTTACTCTGTTTCTTTGTATGCAATGTGTCTTTCTCCTCTGGCTGCCTTCCAAAGTTTTCTTTTATGTTTGGTTTTTGGCAGATGTGTCAAAGTGTGTGGTGAGTTTTTGGAGAGAGGAATTATTGATCAGCTTTGGGTTCTCTGAACTTCCTGAATCTGCAGTTTGAGGTTTTCCATTATTTTTCAAAAAACTTCAGGTATTGCCTCTTCACTATGTATACTGCCTACAAGAAACACTTTTTAAATATAAAGATACAAAAAGGTTTAAAGTAAAAGGGTGAAAAAGACATATCATGTTAGTGCAAATCTAAATAAAGCTGAACTGGCTTTCTTATAGGTAGCACATAGCTGAGTCTGACATTTTTAATCCAATCTGATTATCTGTCTTTTAATTGGGAGTGTTTAGATGATTTATGTTTTAAATACAGTTTTATTGAATATAATTGGCCCACAATAAAACTGTGCATATCTAAAGTGTATAATTTGATAAGTTTTGACATATATGTACATGTATAAATTTATATCCACAATTTTCCAAAGTTTCCCATGGCCCTTTGTACTCCTTTCTTCCCACCAATCTCCTCCTCCTCACGCCCAGGCAAGCACTGATCTTCTTTCTGTAACTACAGATTAGCTTGAATTTTCTAGACTTAATAGGAATCATATAGTATGTACTCTTTATTTTGTCTGGCTTCTTTCGTTAAGCATAATTATTTTGTTTCATATATGCTGTTTCCTATGTCAATGGTTCATTGCTTTATTTTATTGTATTTGTTTGTCTATTTATTACTAAGTAATATTTAATTAAATGGATTTACCAAAGTTTATTTGTTTACTGGTTAATGAATATGTGGGTTGCTTCCAGTTTTGGGAAATAAAAATAAACTGCTATGAGCATTCATGGACAAGTCTTTGTGTGGACATACGCTTCCTTGTCTCTTGGTTTTATACCCAGGAATGGCACAGCTAGGCCATATGGTTAGGCATATGTTTAACTTCTTAAGAAACTGTTCGACTGTTTTCCAAAGTTGTTATAACATTTTACATCACTATTAGCAATGTATGAGAGTTCCAGTTCATCCACATCCTCACTGGCACTTGGTATGGAAAGTCCTTTTAATTTTAGCCACCCTAATAGGTATGCAATGGTATCTTATTGTTGCTTTTAATTTGCATTCTCCTTATCATTAATAATGTTGAGCATCTTTCCATGTGCTTACTTCTCAATTGTATATCTTCTTTGGTGAAGTCTCTGTTTACATCTTTTGCCCATTTTAAAAATTGGATTGCTTGTTTTCTTATTGTTGAATTTTTAGCATTCTCAGTATATTCTGTGTACAAGTCAATTAGCACATTTTTTGCGCATATTTTCTCTCAGTCTGTGACTTGTTTTTCTACTTTCTTAATGGTTTCTTTAGAAGTTTTTAATGTCGATGAAGTCCATTCAATCAGTTTTTTTTTCTCTCATATATTGTGCTTTTAGTGTCATAGCTACAAAATTTTCACTTAATTGGAGGTCACAAATATTTTTTTCCAATGTTGTCTTCTAGACATTTCATAGTTTTAGGTTTAAATTGAGGTCTATGGTCCATTTTGAGTTAGTTTTTTTGTATAGCATCTGAGTATACATTGATGTTCATTTTTTGCCTATATATGTTCAATTGTTCCAGCAACTTTTGGTGAAAAGACTATCATTTCTCCACTTATATTTGTACTTTTTGTAATTGTCTCACAATTCCTGGATATTCTATTCCGTGTTTTTAATATATATTTTTTAATCTTTGCATTCAGTTTTAGAAGTTTCTATTGAACTTTCTTCAAACTCACTGATGTTTTCCCTTTGCAGTGTTTAGTCAATTTATCAGCTCATCAAAGGCATTCTTAATTTCCGTTACCATGTTTTTTATCTCTAGCATTTCCTTGTGATTATTTGTTAGATTTTTTCCATTTCTCTGATTACATTGCCTGTCTTTTCTTATATCTTTCCCACTTTCTCCATTGGAACATTTAGTATATTAGTCACAGCTGTTTTAAATTCCTGGTCTAACATGCACACGTATGTTTATTGCAGCACTATTTACAATAGCAAAGACTTGGAATCAACCCAAATGTCCATCAGTGACAGACTGGATTAAGAAAATGTGGCACATATACACCATGGAATACTATGCAGCCATAAAAAAGGATGAATTTGTGTCCTTTAGAGGGACATGGATGCAGCTGGAAACCATCATTCTCAGCAAACTATCGCAAGAACAGAAAACCAAACACCGCATGTTCTCACTAATAGGTGGGAATTGAACAATGAGATCACTTGGACACAGGAAGGGGAACATCACACACTGGGGCCTATTGTGGGGAAGGGACAAGGGGGAGGGATAGCATTAGGAGATATACCTAATGTAAATGACGAGTTAATGGGTACAGCACACCAACATGGCACATGTATACATATGTAACAAACCTGCACGTTGTGCACATGTACCCTAGAACTCAAAGTATAATAATAAAAAAAAATTAAAAAAATAAAATAAAATAAATTCCTGGTCTAACAATTCCAATATATCTGCCACATTTGAATCTGGTTATGATGATTGCTCTGTCTTCAGAATGTGTTTTTGGATTGTAGTATACTTTGTAATGATACTTCGTCACGATTGTAGTATACTTTGCTTGATAGGATTTATTGGGTAAAAAAAACTGTGGTAAACAGGCTTTTAATGTGAGAGTTTATCTATCTAGGAGTTATACTGTGTTTACTGTTTGTTATAGTTGTAGGTGTCAGAGATTAAATTTCTTCTGGCATCCTTGTTTTCTCTCCCCTGCTGTCTTTAGGTTTCCCTGGAGACTTTTTCTTAAATAAGGTCTGAGATATGCATTTCTTCCATATGTATCCCCCTGTTATTAAACAGGAGCTCTATTGACGTATTGGTGAGGTGTGGAGGAAAGGGGAGTGCTTGTTGTCTTACAATTAGAATTCAGTCATGTAGTGAGCCTTTACCCTGGGCTGGGACCTACACAAGTTCTTCTCATTCCTCTCCCCCTTAGGTGAGACAGGAAGGATAGAGGGGTCTAGACTTTGGTATTTCCCTTCCCCCAGATTGGTTAGGCTTTAGTAAAACCCCAGTCAGTTAGGATCTGGTAAGCTTGAGAGTAGGATTTGTTATGAAGAACAGAATTCTCTGGGCATACTTCAAAATTGCTGTTTTACCTCCCTGCTGGAAGCAAGAGGGGATTTTTCTCTGATTTTCACTATGAGAAGCTGGTAGAGATCCTGGAGGAAAAATTCACAAAACACGGGGCCTCCACTAAGACTGGCCTCCCTTGGAGTTCTAAACTCTACGACTTGTTCTTGCTGAGCCCCCAGCAATCTTTCAGCTACAGTTTAGCTTTTACTTCTCCAATACTGGTTCCTATAGAGGTTTCTGCTCTGGTAAGTTGTGATTCTCTGTATCAGTCTGTTTCTTTAATTTTGGGGGCAGTGGTTTGCCCCATGACCTCAATTCTCTGATGGATCTATGAAGAGTTGCCGATTTTCAGTGTGTGCAGTGTTTTTTTTTTTTTTTTGTTATGAGCATAGCCAACAACTTCCAGTTCTTTACATGCTGAACCAGAAACCGGGAGTCTGTCTTGACTAGCTGTTTGGCAATTGCATTGTGGCTTAATATAATCAATGTTTCAGTTTGTTTGAGTTCAGTAGGCTCTGGCTATAAAAATATCCTGCTTGGCTTTCATAACAAAGAGAGCCAGGCTATTTTAATTTCCATACTTTATGGAGTTGTATGTGGGCATCAGATAAATAATTTGTTTAAAAGTATTTTCTAAGATTTTTTTCTAAGTCTTTTTCTAAGATATTTTCTAAGTATTTTAAAATATTTTTGTTTTAAAGTATTTTCCAGAATTACTTTTTTCCTTTTTCTTTCCTTTCCCTCCCTCCTTCCCTTCCCTTCCCTCCCTTTGTCCCTTCCCTTCCTCCCTCCCTCCCTCCCTCCCTCCCTTCCTTCCTTCCTTCCTTCCTTCCTTCTTTTCTTCATTACATCAATCTGACACTAAAGTTACTTCTTTGTGATAAGAATAATGGATGTTATTGCCAACATTTTATGAATATGTGAATGTACCTTTCAAATGACTTGCCTCAGGCCATCTCACGGGTTCCTGGCTGAGAGAAGAGTGGAAAAGTTAACTTCCTTCTTCAGCTCTCTTTAAACTTTTTTCAGGATGAACCCAGAACCTATTGTGGGGAGAAAGAGCTCAGAGATATTTTAAAGGACACGTTGCTCGTTCATATTTTTATCCCATGCCCATATTTTAGGTGCTAAATATAATATTTTAAGTAATAATAGCTATGATTTATAGCAGAACAGGTATTTCTTTTTTTTTTCTTTATGGAAATTATTTTTATTCCCCCCATTCTAGCAATGTTGGGTTCAAAATGCACATTCAATTAACTTTAAATATCCATATAATCATTACAAGGCTAATAATAATAAACTACCTGTTTTAAGATATTTTTGTTTTTCAAAACTGAATACTTTCAGATGATTGGTTATTTAAAAATAATACCTTATTTAATACCAAATACCAAATAAAACAATAAGATGGTCCAGAATTCTTGGTATGTAAAGTAAATATTCTCAAATTTAACCTTATGAAATACAAAACAGATACTGAACTAGGATTTTAAATTAATGTCTATCTTTTTACCTAAAACAACGATTTTTCAAATTTAAAAATTGCGTATAACACAATTCAAAATGTCATTTTCCCCAGTTTAAAAGTAATAGAAAAAGAGCAAATTTTGTCTACTAATTTTATATAATACATAATGTAAAACACATCTATAATGTTTGTATTTTATTTATTTATTTATTTTATTTTACTTTAAGTTCTGGGATACATGTGCAGAATGTGCAGGTTTGTTCCATAGGTATACATGTGTCATGGTGGTTTGCTGCACTCATCAACACAACATCTTGGTTTTAAGCCCTGCATGCATTAGCTATTTGTCCTAATGCTCTCCCTCCCCTTGCTTCCCACCCCCCGACAGGCCCCAGTGTGTGATGTTCCCCTCCCTGTGTCCATGTGCAGAACAGGTATTTCAAATATACAATTTGTGTTAATCCTCCCAAAAATAAAAGGAGGTAGACATATTTCCACTTTATTACTAGTGAGAAAACTAGGGGTAACTCGCTCAGGGGTGTGCGGAAGTATACAGGATGGCCATTCATTAAGTGCTCATCAGATTCTAACGTCGTTCTTCTTTGAGCCATACAAAACTGCCAAGCTCTGGGGTCATTGCCATACAGTAGGCTCTACTTATTTCCCTGCTCACTGAAGGGAAAATAGAAAACTAAAACTCAGATCCCCATCTAGAAACAAGAAGCATACATGCAGTCTACTTGGGAGGTAGCCCCAAACCCTGAATTCTATGAATACTGCAACTGGATGTTTGAGAGAAATGTTTCTTGCGTCCTTGTTACAAGTACATATCCAATATAAGCCATTTTTTCTTCAGGCAAATCTGATATGTGAAAATCCCCGTTTGCAGAAAAGATAAATTAGAGGATATTTGCTTTGCCCAAGAATTTCTTTGAATCGCAGATCCCGTTGCCTTAAAAGGTAACACAATGGAAACAAATCATTCCATAGTTCATTTAGCAGCACCAGGACTCTTTTGCTCACAGCAATTCTCCAAAATATTTTACGCTCTGTTGATAATGCCAACAAAAACGTTCTGACTTCAGTGAGGATGAAGCAGCATTTTTACACTGAGTTACTGTATTAAGGCACGGTACTGGGTATCAGCAGGAACTCTCACAAGAAATATGAGTGCAGTATGATAGTTCTCATTTTACAGATGAGCAAACCAGGACTCAGGGAATTTTAAGTAATTCACCCAAAATTATACAGTCAAGGGTATGAAGAACAGGCATCCCTCAGTATCCATGGGGGATTGACTCCGGGATCCCTGAAGATACCAAAACCCAAGGATGCTCAAGTCCCTGATAGAAAATGGCACAGTATTTGCATGTAAACTGTGCAAGACCAGCACAGTGGCTCATGCCTGTAATCCCAGTACTTTGGGAGGCTGAGGCGAGCGGATCACTTGAGGTCAGGAGTTTAAGCCCAGCCCAGCCAACATGGCAAAACTCCATTTCTATTAAAAATATAAAAATGAGCCAGGCCTGGTGGCACGCACCTGTAATCCCAGCTATTTGGGAGACTGAGGCAGGAGAATCACTTGAACCTGGGAGGTGAAAGTTGCAGTGAGCTGAGATCTTGCTGTTGCATTCCAGCCTGGGCGACAGAGGCTCTGTCTCAAAAAAAAAAAAAAAAATTAAAGAAACATATAAAAACCCCCAAAACAAAAAGCTGCACATTCTCCGATATACTTTAAATCATTTCTAGATTACTTTATGATACCTAATACCACATAAATGTTATGTAAGTAGTTGTTAGACTGTACTGTTTAGGGAATAATGACAAGAGAAAAATCTGTACATGTTCGATGCAACCATCCTTTTTTTAGAATATATTTTTGATCTACAGTTGAATTCATGGATACAGAATCTGTGGATGCGGAGGGTTGACTGTAATTGCTAGCTTTAAGGAGCAGCTACTCTACCCCAGGCATTATCCTAAGCACATTATATGTTAACTCATGAAAGCCTCAGAACAGCTCTTCTGGTAAATACCAGCAATAGCCTCACTTTACAGAAAAGGGAACTGAGGTAGAGTGTTTAGTAACTTTCCTTAGATCCCAGCAGTAGTAAGTGGTGGATGTGAGTTTTAAATTTAGGCGATGTGGTCAAAGTACATGCTCATATTGTTTCCTGAATGGATGTGTTAAATAAGAACACAGTGCAACCACTAATTTTAAAGCATATTTACTTTAATAGACCCCCAAATTTTGTGGGTCTGCACAACACTGAGAGGAAATCCAAACAACCAACAAAGGCCCTATGCATTTTGATAGCAAGAGGTAAACCAGCTGGAGTGAATGTACCCTATGCTAGAAAGGCGGGCTACAAGCATCTCAGATACAGAATTCACAGTCGGTTTTGTTTTTCTCATTCTGAGGAAGGTAGTTCCAAACGTGGTTTGAAGAGCTTAATAAGATCATTAAAAATCTGTATTAAAAAAAAAAAAATTCTGTTCTGCCTTCCTTACCATGTTGGCTTCCATTTGGGTTGGTTACCTCGTGGTCACAAAGTGGCTGCTGTTGTTGCTTCGAGAATTATATCCTCACACAACTGCATCCATAAGCAGGAAGAAGTTTCTCCTGCCCACCTCTTCTTCTTTGGGAAGAAAACTTCTCTTCAGGTCTTTTGGCCTCATGCGGTTATGTTCTATGTTCAGGTTGCCAGGCTGGTAGAGGGTAGGGAAGACTTCCTCCAAAAGGGCCAGGCTGCAGTGGCAGGCTGCAGGTGTGTCACATCTGTTCTAACACTGCTGCTCACCCCTTGACATTCTGTGCTGATTACAACACATGGCAGACGTGGAGCTTAAACCGGAAAAGGACTTTGCAATGTCTCCAAAGGGCTGTTGTCACTGGATAGAAGATCTCTTAGATTTGTGGCATTCCAGGTCAAAGGTTTGGGTAGGTGGCTAAACCAGAAGACCAAAGAGGTATTTAGCAGGTTGGGGAAAAGAAGGCGGAGATGGGTCGAGAAAAATAGGTGGTGGATTTTTATCTGACATGAGTTAGGCTAGAGATGGCAAAATATTTTCATTTCTTATGCCAACTTCAATCACTGGAGCTATCTATAGGCTCTGGGGACCCTGTTTTGGGAAGAATTCTGCTGGCAGAGGGAACATTGGCACTTCTAGTCTCTATATTGAGAATGAAGTAGGAGATCAGGCTGTCAGTAAGGAAGATGCATGAAACAGCTATTGAGTAGGAAGCCAGGATAATGCCTCCCCCACTAACAAAGCTTCCAGGTCTCATATTCAGGACTAGACTGTGACTGAACCTATCCCTCCAAATTGGCAATTCTGAAGCAGTTATTATTCCAGATATTGCTGATTAAATGGGGAGCCCAGAATGTTCATCATTCTCCAATCAAAACTATAGTAGGCCAGGCACGGTGGCTCACGCCTGTAATCCCAGGACTTTGGAAGGCTAGGCAGGTGGATCACCTGAGGTCAGGAGTTCGAGACCAGCCTGGCCAACATGGAGAAGCCCCATCTTCACTAAAATACAAAAATTAACCAGGCATAGTGGTGCTTGCCTGTAGTCCCACCTACTCAGGAGGCCGAGGCAGGAGTATTGCTTGAACCCAGGAGGTGAAGGTTGCAAGGAGCCAAGATCATGCCACTGTACTCCAGCCTGGGTGACAGAGCGAGACTCCATTATAAACAAACAAACAAACAAACTATAGTGGCATAATATCCTGACATGTTCTTGACAAATCTATTGACTTAATGTTTCCTTCATTTAATCACAGACTTTTGGGCTAGACAATCCCTTAGAGACCACTAGTCCATACCCTTCATTTGCCAGATGAGGAAATTAATGCCTAGAGAGAGAACGTGACTCTTCCAAGATCATACCGATCACCCAGTGGTACAGGCAACATTTCAGTTCAAATCTCTTAATTCAAAAGTTATTTCAGATTGCCCAGACTGCATCTTCAAAGAGCAAAGCAGGCAACTTAAACCACGAGGAAATACATTAGAGATGGTAGATCAATAGGATGGAAGGAGCACAGGGTCTGGTAACTGTAGGCTCCGACATCCTCCCCTCTTCAACAGAGCCACTCAGGTGCAGCCTCTGCAACTTGTTCTTCCACTGCTTCCCCTCCCATAATTGGTGCTATGTAACCTTTAATAATTCAAGTGTCCAACTGATGACATATTTATGAAAAGCCAAAGATGTCCAGCAAAGCCTAGATCCTTCTGTGCTTATGCAAATGGTATCACTGAACGCCACAAGCTCACTAGGGAAAAATTGCATGGCGGGTGGGAGAGTATCTCAGAATACAGGGAAACCAAACAACATTTTGAGTGCTGTTCTAGACATTGTGCTAGGTGCTGAGAGACAATGCTGGGTAAATACAGTTGTGGCCTTTGTTCATGGAGCAAAGACACTGGAGGGGAAGACAGAAAAAATACCTGAAAATTAGGCTGGAATAAAAGTGATAAGTTCTCTGTAGGGAAGGACATGGTGCTAAGAAGATGTGCACCTGGGAGACCTGACCTAGTCTGGGAGGGTAGGAAAAGCCTCCTCCAAAAAGGTCAGGCTGCAGTGGTACGCTGATGTGTCACATCTGTTCTAACACTGCTGCTCACCCCTTGTCATTCTGTGCTGAATGCAACACATGGCAGAGGCAGAGCTTAAACTGGCAAAGGACTTTGATATGTCTCCAAAGGGCTGTTGTTGCTGGATAGAAGGTCTTTTAGATTTGTGGTGTTCCAGGTCAAAGGTTTGGGTAAGTGGTTAAAAGAGAAGACCGAAGAGGTGTTTAGCGAACTGGGGAAGGAAAGGAGGAAATGGGTAAAGAAAAACAAGTGGTGGATTTTTATCTGATGTGGATTAGTCTGGAGATGGGAAAATATTTTCATTTCTTATACCAGCTTCAATCACTGGAGCTAACTGTAGGTTTTGGGACCCTGTTTTGGGAAGAATTCTGAGACTTCATCTGGACTCAGTGCAAAAGAACCCTGTGATTGATGGGAGCCGTCTGATGTGAGTACAGGAGGAGAAGGAAGTAGTGAAACACCTGCCATGTATTTGACATTTCTGACATGGGCAAAACCATATCATCAAAACTTAGTACTGTTGAAAAAAGATGAGTTTTGGACTTGCATTAAATCTTAGCTCTAAAAATGTGTAGCTGTGTGATATTGTGCAAATTAATATCTCCAAGTTTTACCCTTCTGTAACATGGGAATACCATCTCAAAGCATTTTTGCTACATCTCGTGCTGATAGAACCAGACTGAAGGCAGGCACTGAGGGTTGACTTGAAGCTCCCTTCCCAAGAAAAGCTGCACAACCTCAACTCAAGAGAGCAGAGGGGATTCTAGAAGTAGCCCACGAATACATCCTGTATTCATTTTCTCTTGCCGCTGTAACTCAGCAACTTAAAGCTCTACCCATTTAGCAGCTGTGGTTCTGTGGTTTAGGATTCTAGCCTGGGTTCTGCTGGATCTCTCAGGGTCTCATGACATTGAAACCAAGGGGTTGGCTAGGCTAGACTCCTATCTGGAAGTTATGGGAAAGGTCCAGTTCCAAGCTCATTCATGTTGGCAGCTTCCGGTTCCTCCCGGTCGTAGGTCTGAGGTCCTTGGTTCCTTGCAGTCTGCAGCTGGGACCTGCTCTGTGCAGCTGGAGGTCACTCACATTCCTGCTTATGTGGGATCTGCATTTTCAAGCCAGCAAGGACCCATCTAATCCTTATGCTTCAAATTTTCTGCCTCTCCCTTCTGCTTTAAAGGACTCCTGTCCTTAAATCAGCTCCACCTGGATAATCTCTTTGGTGCTGTTCTAAGGATAGCTTCGGGTCAACTGATTTGGGAGTTCAATGACACCTGCAAAATCTCTTCACAGCAGCAGCTAGACTAGTGGTTGGTTTAAGAACCCCATTTCCATTGGATGGGCATCTTGGGAGGCCATCTTTGGGGTTCTGCACACCACACACCCTAACTTGGAGAAAGGTGGTGGCAGGTTCAGGAACACAAGGAAACACATGCTTCTTGAAATTCCTCCTGCCAGTGAGGAGCAACCTAATCTGAAAGCAGCGGGAGGAACTGGAGGCTGGGGTCTTGCAGGGCTTTTTCAGGCAGAAAGCCAGAGCGGCCCTAGGGGCTCTCCCTCCACTGTCTTAGGAAAACAGTGGTTCCAGAAACAAAGCCAGGGAAAAAGCCAGGCACAGCCGCCTGGGAACCTTGTAGTGAGGTCAAACCATAGACAGGATTTGATAGGGAAAACTTCAGTAAAATATGCAAAAGAGACTGCACAGGGGTAGATTTTGCCTCCTGGGGCTCCCCAAGGATTTTTTATTTTCAGTCACCTCCAGCCACTGTATCACTGAATGGTAATGTAGATGATTACCAGCCAGTCCTTTAGCTTATGTTCTGTCATAAGGACTCCACAGAAACAAGAGAGACGCAAAATGGCCCCAAAGAGACTCACCGATGCCAGTGTCATGTAGAATTGTCCTTGTTCAAGGACGTGTCAACAGGGAAAATGCAATCTGAGACTGAAAAGAGACAAAAGCACAAAACAAGGCTTTCATAGCACTAAATCGCATAGGAATGGTTGGTATTGCTTTGAGAAATGTTCATTAGCATAGAAAAGAGAAATATATTTTAAATAGCATCTGCTTTGTCTCAATAAAATTTCAGAAGCTATGGACCAAATTAATGATAAAAGGTAAGAAAATAGATTTATGTGAAATGGACTGAGAAGGGGAAAAAAATATAAGAAGATCCCTATGATATTGGGAAGTATTTCAGGAAAATAAATGTGTATCAGAATTGAGACATGCATTAGAATTGGTTATACATATATATACACACATTTTTATATATAAGTGAGTAAATAAGCAAACTCACCATGAATAAAATAGTCAAACCAAGGTGGAAAATTCTGCCAGAATCCAGAGGAAAAAGACAAATGGAAACTTTAAAAGTGAACAAGACATGAACAAAATGTATGATGTATCAATAAGTATTCTTTTGGTATAGATGCTAGAAACTCATCTATCAAATCAAATGAATTTAAATATTAAAGGGACTTTATGGGGTCACAGAACCAGGCGGGCTCAGAGTGCTTTGACATCAAGGGTATTGCTGGACTGCTGTTTCATAATTGGCTATCTTAAACTATTTTTATGTTTATATTGATCAACTTTTATCCCTTGCGGCATGGGGTGAAACATTCATTTTAAAGGTTATATTTATCTACTTATTTCCTCACTATTCATTGAGTACTAAAGTAGATAAAGTGGATCTCATTAAAGAGTTCATGAGGGATATTTATTTTCCAGATCAAATGCATTTCTTTTTTTAAAAAATTTAATTTTATTTTATTTTAAGTTCTGGGATACATGTACAGGATGTGTAGATTTGTTACATAGATAAACGTGTGCCCTGGTGACTTATTGCACCTCTTAACCCATCACCTAGGTATGAAGTCCCACATGCATTAGCTATTTACCCTGATGCTCTTCCTCCCCTCTCCCTCAAATCCATTTCCTGAAGACCAAATTTATGCTTCTATTTCTACTTTCTCCTTCCTACTTTTCCATCTTGGCTTTCTATCATGTATCGAGAACTTCCCACTAGGCTTGGGAATTGTTTTCCATTGAGATAAGGATGGAGGTTTATTTCTGTGTCAATTCTTTATAGTCACGCTATTTCTGAGAATGGGGAGGATCTATCTGTGCAGCAAGGAAGTCTTGGTATTCTGAGTGCCAGGCATTGCCCCTCAAAGGGGTCTGGGAGCTTGCAGGAGAGAGTTATGCCCACCAGGTGGTGCTCTGGCTGTTTTCTTTCCGGGAGCTTGAGCAACAGTTCTGCAAAAATGTATACTTTCACAAGAAAGGCTGTTACCGTTGGTAATTGGGATAGGGTTGCTATAGTGATGAGAGGCTGTTGGGATGTTTATGGCTTTGGAAGAGCCGATGCCTGTGAGCTATCAGATTATATCCTTTGACAATAATGGCTGGCATAGCAAGGTCATGAAAATCCGCCAAGATTGTGCAAACTGCAGTGGTCGCTATTCTTTGCATGTTCTTCTGTGATTTATAAGCTGTAACTGGAGTGTTGAGAGTGACAGAAAATACTTCTTTTAACATGCTTATCTTATTCCATAGTGGATTTTTGCCATTTTCTGTTCATGTTTTATCTCCACCACCAACATTTCTCAGTGTGGTTTTCATAAAAATGCTCCACGAAGAAAGGTTCCTTTGGTCCAACAAGTGTGGGAAAGATTGCCTGTTAATGCTCTTGGAGATTGACCACACACAACAGCATATTAAAATATATGAGAATCCTGTTTCATCTCCCAGATTCACATGACAATCAAACCCTTCCAATGGAATAGTCACTAACACATAGGGAATCTATCTTCATTTTCTTCCTTTAAGGTTAATAAATATTATATTAAATACAGGTTCGATTGTAATTTAATACGTTTATATAGGTCTCCCCAACAAGGTGTTGAGTTCTTTTTTCTTTTTTCTTTTTTTCAGAGTCTTGCTCTGTCACCCAGGCTGGAGTGCAGTGGCACGATCTCAGCTCACCGCAACCTCCACCTCCTGCGTTCAAGCAATTCATCTGCCTCAGCCTCCCGAGTAGCTGAGATTACAGGCTCCCGCCATGATGCCTGGCTAATTTTTGTATTTTTAGTAGAGATGAAGTTTCGCCATGTTGGCCAGGCTGGTCTTGAACTCCTGATCGCAGGTGATCCGCCTGCCTCAGTCTCCCAAAGTGCTGAGATTACAGGCGTGAGCCATGGCGCCTGGCCAAGTTCTTTTTCTTTGGCACTAACTTTGCAAAGGCTTAGTGCATGAGGGAGGCTCAATAAATATTAATTGTTGTTTTGGGGCATCTAAGAAATATTTTCCAATTGGATTATCTATTCATGAATACTACTGATTGCAATTATTCCTATAAATGATCTTCAGTGATAAATTTTAATGGATAAATCCATCCAGCATCCAAGACATGGCTAACAACGTTAGTAATAAGTCATTTGTACCTTAGCCCAGGATTATAACCATATTCTCAAAAGATTGAAACACTTTTACTTTTCTACTCTCCATTAATTTTCTACTTCATCACATTTTCCCCTATGTTTAGGATCAATATGTTGCTAGCCATTTTTCAGAAAAACACGTTTCTTCTTGTGAATAATCAATTTATGATTGACGATAAAATGTAACCCATTAAAATCCCAAGAAAATGCAAGAACACTGAGTGTTTGCTTGTATATGTCTTGTCTCCCCAGGGAGTCATCCTCACTAACGGTTTATTGTGTGTATGTTGCCATGTCTCCTGCATTTTTTGGGAAAGGGTCACATATGTCTGAACCTCCTCCCGATAGCCAAAGAAGAACAATAGCATGGCACACGAAGGGGATGCCCTGTCACAGTCAAAGCCTGTGACAGGGCACGACATGGAAGGTATCTGACTCCTTTCCTCTGGGTAACATTATGCTATTTCCATTCATGTGCGTCTTCAAATTTGGCAGCCCCTGGGATTTTGGATTTAAACAGATCTAGGCTCAAAAATGTTTCCCTACAACTTACAAGTTGCACGAGATGAGCGAGGATACATCTGAGTCTTCATTTTCTCATTTCTGAAATGGGGGTGATAAAACTCACCGAATGGGGTACTTTGAGAATCAAGTGTAATAATGTATGTAATAAAACAGCAAAGTGCCTGATATGCAGCTAGGTGCTCAATAAATGTTACTTCTCCGTTTACTTTCTTTTTCCATTGTTTGCCTTTCTCCCAATGTCACTGCAACAAACAACAGTGGAATTCTGGGGTGCAGGGTGGGAAGAAAATAACAGGGAAAGACACCAATATCTAGAGTGGGATTTAAACATCCTCACTTTTAAATTTCTACTCTTTCCAAGCTCCACTTGATGAATCTGGAGCTGACAAATCCTCCCACCTCTCCCTCTCTGCTTTATATTCTTTTATTTCCAGCACACACAAGTACTGGTATTTTAGGCTCACAAACCATATAAACCTAGCAAAGGTGTTTTGGCTGGCAGTGCTCCTAGGGTCATAGGTGGAAGCTTACTTCATTATAAAATAGAAGCTTTCACAATTTTACCTTGTTGTTCATGCTCAATGGCCACTTTTTGTTAGGTGATTAACGTTCGCGTTCACCTGTTTTTCTGAGCTCATTTCTCTTATCTAATTCCTTAGCATCCATTGGCTCAGCTACCATCTTGTCTTGCTCCTATAACATGGGCTGACTTTTTCCTTGGTGCTTATCTATCCATATATATATATTTTTTTATTTTTTATTTTTATTTTTTTATTTTTTTTTTGAGACGGAGTCTCGCTCTGTCGCCCGGGCTGGGGTGCAGTGGCCGGATCTCAGCTCACTGCAAGCTCCGCCTCCCGGGTTTACGCCATTCTCCTGCCTCAGTCTCCCGAGTAGCTGGGACTACAGGCGCCCGCCACCTCGCCCGGCTAGTTTTTTGTATTTTTTAGTAGAGAAGGGGTTTCATCGGGTTAGCTAGGATGGTCTCCATCTCCTGACCTCGTGATCCGCCCGTCTCCGCCTCCCAAAGTGCTGGGATTACAGGCTTGAGCCACCGCGCCCGGCCTCTATATTTTTTTTAACTCTCCAGTTGATGCTAAATTGACAGATTCCTTTTGATCAAGCCTACAAGTTATTTTACCCAAAGGTGGACAATTGACTTCTACTTAGGATATTTTAGTTACAAATTAATATTTGTCCTAGATTTCATTGGTAATCAAGGCATTATTCCTTTTCAAACCTAGTGGATCAGCTTAATGACTTTAACTATCAGCCTAAATAAGAATCAATGAGCCACATATTTAGTTATTCCAATAGAGTATTTGACTGGAGGGAGGGCTGCATAATTATAATTTTTTTTCCAAACTCATTAATTCTTAGTTTTACAGTACACAATCTTATAGACATATATTTTGGTTTTTATACTAATAATCCTCATTATAAATCAGGCAGAAATATATCTGAGATCTTTTCCAGTTAGCTGTTTCAAGTTCACAAATTTACTGCAGTTTGAAAGAATTTGAGGATAAAGATTATAAAGAAGTTTCATGTATACAGATTGATAGTATTCAGTTGTGAGTTACCTTAAATATTTCTTTGTGAATTTTAGGCCTATTTTATTTCATTTCCCAGTTGGGTGGGTTACGGGAACCATATCTCATTTAGTCACATGGCGTCCAGCCCATGTTGCTGCACTTGCAGGGAATAGTAAATGAATGAACTATGTGTCCATCTGTTACCTGTTCAAGTTTGCTTTTACTTTCCAGTCTAAGACTGGGGACCTTCTGGTTCCTTTGGTCCCTGGGGAAGAAAAGGCCTTTCTTTCTATATGTAGCTTATTACTTCATTGTGCTTCAAAACAGTGACCCATTCCCAAACTCAGTGGTACTCAGGGTGTGCTGACTGACTCTGAGGGCACATCTCTGGTCCCTGTGTGCACAGTGCCCATTCAGTTACTATCAGTTGTGGCTTCTCTTCACTCTTCTTCCCCTAAAATCTCCCAGGTCCTCCAAATTTTAAGATCTTTCATGTTTTTCTTCCCAGGGTTTACCAACTAACCATCATTGCTGAATGACCACATGCCTTATCAGGGAATAATTTATTCATACACCACTTTCTGGTCATTATCAGGCCTTGAACAAACATTACTTTGGCATCAACAAAATTATCTTCTTTGTCTGAGACACAGTTGCTTTCTCTATAACGTGGCGATAATAGAAAATACTTCTTTTTAAGAGTGTAATGAGCATTAATCACATAACCTATGCGAAGTTCCTAGCACATTTTGGGAAACATTATAGATATTCCAGGAATGTGAGTTTCCTATTCCATCCCTATTTTCTTTCCTCCTCTTTCATTATTTTCTTTCTCCCTCCTTCCCTTTCTGTCTCTCTTTTTTCTTCCTGTCCTTCTTTCTTTTCTGTTTTTCTCCCTTTGAACTATACATGAATCTTTTTGGTATCTCTGAAGACTATGCTTCTCTTGTTCTTCTTTCCATGTACTCGAAGAGAAAGAGGAGAAAGGAAGAAGTTACACAAAGATTTTCTTTTATCAGAAAAAGTCCAATAAAATGATTGCCTTAAGTCGCATTAGGGGGAGCTCCAGGCTTTCTCCTGGGTTCCACCCTCCTTTTCATTCTGGGAGCTGTGCGCCTCCATCAGGCACACAGGGACACATTTAGGACTTTGGGTTAGGAGTTGGTGCTCTCAAGGGAGAAAAATCAAGAAATCAAAAATTACTCCCACTTGGGATTGCCTCCTTGTTTTTCTTGAGTCAATTCCCCTTTCGGACTGTTTCTCTTTGTAATTCTTTTCTAATTTGGCCAATGTAGGATGGTGTGGTACTTTCTCTTACTTTGAAGAAGGCAGCACTCCATAGTGCCCTCCATCTCTCAGAAGACAAAGTGGTAACCAAGTTGGAGCCTAGAAAAAAGGGTCCTGAGGCAGACAATTTAGGCCTGTCTATAAACTGGATGAAAAAGAACTCTCCCCAGTAAAAGTAGCCCAAGTTATCTCAGCAGAGTATAGAAATAGAAAAAGTAGCTTAGCCAAAGTCCCAGCATGGATTATACTGTTCCTTTTAATCAAATATCCCCAAGAAAAAGAATATATGTATGTATGTGACTGTCTATATCTATATCTATTTGCCTTAGGGTGCTAGTGGGTGAATATAGTTATGAAGGATGCTGATTCAGAGCTGGGTTCAGGGTTCTCTTCTGCTGGATACAAGAGGAACTGTTACTTGAGAAAGGACTTTAGCAGATTGGAGGGCCTGCTATGAAAATAGAAGGCTGATCATTTGGAAGAAGAATCACATAGGTGACTGAAACTGTGTAAATAACTACAAATCAAGTGCACAAAATCCCAAATGAGCAAACATGGCTCATGCATTAAGGGAGTTTCTCAAGCTGTTATCTGATACTGGTGGGAAAAAGATACATTTAATTCTCCTACTCAGCTGGTCTCTAGCTGTGGGACTGTGTTGGGAAAATTTTATTTTTTGCCATAGTCTTGTTTCTGCAAACTTCACTCACCATAGCTTTATGCCTCCCCCTCACTACTTACCAATCGTGACAGCTGATTTTAGATTTCTTAAACATGTTGGTAAGTTTTCTGCTGTACAAGTTTTGCTCACGCTATTCTGTTAACTTGTATCCAGAAGTGATATTCAAACATTTCAGTATGGCAGAGGCCCTCCGATTTGGCATGATCTCCAGCCAATCATAATGGACATCTGGCAGCATAAGAGGAGGACTAGGCATGCATTGGCCAACAGCAGCCCAGCCTGGACCCTCTGCATGCCCTCATCACAGATTATATTCTTTCTCGTCCTTTGGGTCCCAGTTGAGATGCTGCCTCCTCGGAGAGGCAAGCCTTCTTTTTCTATTTAAATAAATATCTTTTTTCACTTTTGCCCCATCACTATATTAGCTATGTTGGCATTTATCACAATGTTTAAGAATTTGTTCATTCATTTGATATCTCCTTCAATGGAGTATACACTCTGCAAAAGAGAAACCCCATCGGCTTTCTTTCACAATTTCTACCTAGTGCCTAATGTAGTGTCCAGGAGAAAGTAAGTGCTCAATAGATATTTATTGAATGAATAAGTGATCGAATGGCCAGGACAGGCTCACTCAAGGTGCAAACATAACTGTGAGTCTGGAGTAGATCATCACAGGAGAAGGATGTAGGATGCAGTATGGTTGATCCTTTTCTAACTTGATGGTGGAGTCACCCCTAAATATACAGAATTTTGAACTGGAGAGCTTTGATTTTAAGGGGTTGATACTTTCTCTAAATTATGCAGATTTAAGGGAAATCAAGTCATGCTCCACTGTAGCTGGATAAAAGGGTCTTAGAGGATATCTGTGCTGTAATTAGTGCAGGTAAGGTGTCTAAAGTTCTGGGGATTACTGGAAGGTTGCAACTTGGAACACTTGGCAGAGGAAACACTGTTCTTATGAATCTCAGAAGCATCAACAGTAGCTACATGGGGACAGAGGGAGCCTTGGGGTGGAGAGCTATTTTAAAAATGAGCTTTGAAGAGTGGGAATGTATGCTCATTGATTTCCTTGGAATGCTAACTTTTAAAAGTGGATGTCAGAGTCACAAGACAGAATTGTGAACAAACTCATATTCAGTTTATGCTTGGAACATGCAACCCAAGGAAAACTTAAAGGAAAACCATGAGTTTAAAATATAGGAGTTGGGGGTGGAAGTTGCACAAAAATGACCTGGAGACTGGGAGTCCCATTTTTTAAAAAATGTCCCCCTAGGATTTTGTCACGTAGGTTTTCCCATGGGACACAAATGTAAATTCCATATGCTAAGAGAAATCAGTTTGGACAAATGATGGACTTTGCCTCTCTCCCTTCCTGCTCGGATGCTGTTATTGTCACAGATAGTATCTATAGAAAAGACATTTTTCAAGTGAATTAAAATTTTTAATGTAACTTTTACTGACTTTTTAGAAAAGCAACACATTTATTACACGAAATTTGGCAAGTATAGATAAGCAAAAAGAAAAAACTAAAAATAATCCTACCTCTTAAGTAAAAACAGTTAGCATTTTATTTGATAGCTTTCCAATCTTTATTCTATGCATGCATACCTATCTTTGCATATATATTCTAAAGTATTTCTAAAATTGAATCATTTGGCATACACATTTTGTTATCTGCTTTTTCCATTTGAAATTGTGTCATTAACATTTTTTCATGTTATTAATTTTCCTCTTATAACAGTATATTTTAATGGCTGTATTAATATTCATTTGTAAGCACATATCATAACTAACCAAATTAATTTTTGGGAGCAATGAGTATTTTGACTGTTTCTTTCTCAAAATGTGTGTACTGACTTACAAAAACAGTGAGGGGATGTTTACCCATAAGGACAAGTTTTTTGCATACTTTCATGATTAATCCCCTAGGATACATTCCAAGAATTGTTAGCTCAAAAAAGATAGAAAATCTAAGACTTTTGAAATATACTGCCAAACTACCTCGCATAAAGTTAACCCACTTCACACTTTACACCAACGCTATACCATTTTCTCTACCCTCACCATTCCAGGATAGCATCACCTTTTCAAACATAGATTCCAATAATTGGATTTCATTGGTTTTATTTGTATTTCTTTCATTATTAGTAAGATTAAACACATTAAAAATATATTTTTGCCTCTATATTTCTTACTTTGTGAATTATCTGCTAATGTCCCTTACTTATTTGTTCTATTGGAATGTGTACATTTTTCTTATTAATTTACACTTGCTCTTCATATCAGGAGGCTATTTAACTTTTGAAATAGTTTGGGACATATTTCCCCAATTAGTTGTATTTATTTATTTTTGTTTTGTTGTTTTCTAATACACAGATATTTTAAAATTTTATTTAGTTAAATCTAGTATTTTTTTCCTTTAAGGCCTCTGCTTTTGGTTTAATGTTTGGAAAAATTTCCCCTACCACACAGTTCTATAAATAATTTTCTGTTATTTCTTCTGATACTCTTGGATTTTATTTCCTGCCCTAAGTTTAACTATTCCATCTGGAATTCATTTGGATGTATGGATTGAGGTAAGATTCTGATTTTAATTATTACAAACCAGTTATTTGTTACTATTTTTGCATAATCCATCTTTTGTCCATATTGAATGTTCTAAACTGCTTTAACACATAATACATCCTTGTGCATATATTACAGTTCTGTGATTTTATTTTCTGTCCCACTAATCCATATTTTCATACCTGTTCCAGTAGTATTTTAATAAATATACTTTTATGCTTTAAAATCAAATAGAATGACTCTTCTAAAATAATTTTTATTTTGGCTCAAATTTATCATGGCCAACCATGAAGTTATCAATCCAGAACAAAAGAAAAACTTTAGAAACAATTTTCTAGGTTGTTTCCAAATTCTATTGGATATTTTATTGGAATTGAGGAGGACTGAAATTTTGACTCATTGAATATTTTCATGTAGGAATAGAATGGCGTTTTTCTACAATTATTCAACTCTCCTTTATGTTCCTCAAGTGGTAGGCTCTAAATCCACTAGCGTCCAAGCTGAGGCCAGGCTTCCCCCGGCTGCTCCCAGCCATGACAGAGCAAAGCAGGGATTCTAAAGCAGTCCAGGTTCTGAGATGCCCGGGGCTCCTCTGGTGAGTGCTCTCCTTCCCTTGAGGACTCCCATCAGCCTTGCCCAGACTATCTCATAACTGCATTACAGTCTAAGGCTCATTCTGTTCCAGTTTCCTTCCTCCCTCCCTCCCTCCCTCCCTTCCTTCCT
>NW_012102654.1:1562087-1582825 GCF_000951045.1 Mandrillus leucophaeus | reverse complement strand
TATAGATATATCCACTTTCCCTTTCCTTCTTTATGTAACTGTGAACTTTGTGCTTTTACTTTTTCTCTTGAGTAGACTAGCCAGAAATTTTTCCACGTTATTTTCTTTTTCAAAGAACTAACACTTGTATATATTTATAAATATATTTATTTCAACTCATTAATATAATAATTTAAAAATATTTAAATATTAAAAAAATTAAAATTTATCAATATCATCCCACTTTGTTGAAGTTTGTTTTGGGGTTCACTTTCTAACTTCCTCAACTGAATGTTTAGTTCATTTATTTCATTTTTACGATTTAGGAATGAAAATGTTAAGGCATTCAATTTTCCTATGAGTGTATCTTTGGTAGATAGTCACCCATTTTGATATATCATGTTCTCATGTCTTCATTTTGTAAATAATTGGTAATTGCAGTTTTGATGTACACTTTGTTCCAGTAATTATTAGGGAAAGGTTATTTCTACTTCTCCATTAGTTATTAATTTCCATTTTTATTACAATAATTTTACAAACACATCCTGTACAAACTCTCCTTGAAAAACACATTGAAATTATTTTGTGGCCTAATATATGACAAGTTAATGTAAATGTTCCATGTTTGCTTAAAAATACACATGTATGATTTAAAGTTTGATACATAGTATAGCTATTGAGTCAACCTTAATTATATTACTTGGCCTCTGTAATCTTTTCAAGTTTTTGTTATTTTGCTATTTTAAATTCCTCCTTACTACTGTTTTCTATAAATTTCTCTTTCTATTTCTAATACAATATAACTTATCCATTCCACCATTCAAGACTCTTTATTGAGTACCCAATATGGGCTAGGAACTCTACTAGTTCTTAGTCTAGTAATAGAATAGATAAATAATTCCTGGGACTTTTCATTCCACTGGAGGCAGACAGACAATAAATAATATAAATAAGTAAAACAACTTGTATGCTAGGTGGAGATAAGGATTATAAGGAAAAACAAGACAGGGAAGGAGGACAGGTTGTTGTCAGGGGAAGGGAGTAGAAACCTTAAGTTGGGCGGTCAGTGAAGACCTCACTATCAGACAATTGCTGAGCAAAGATCTGAGGAGGTGAAGGTGTCAGCCTGCAGCTCTCTGAGGCTAGAGCAATCCATGCAACAGGAACAGCAAGTGCTAAGGCCCTGAGGCAGGAGCACTCCCGGTGTGTTCACACAAGAAGTAAACCAGTGTGCTTGGAGCAGAGGCAGCTAGAAAAAGAGCAGCAGGAGATGAGAGATCCAGCACATAATATTCATAATATGTGTTCATTGTGAATTATACCTTTTACCAGTGTAAAGTGGCCTTCCTGGCTTATTTCACATTGTTTGCATTAAACTCAGCTATGATATTAATAATATAACCTCCATTTTTTTAGCTTATCTCGCACAAATGACATTTATATGATCCATAACTGTTAAATATTTGATGTCACTATCTTTTAAATATACCTCTTAAAAACATGATAGGTACATTTTATTTTTGGTAGAATTTAGCTGTTTACTTTTAATTTCCCCCAATGTTTTGTTAATTGGCAGAGGTGAGTAAAATGGTATCTTTTGGGCACCACGCCCCTTCAAAACAAGGAATTAAGTTCAGCTATATTCTCATTTCTCTCCTAATAACATAAATAAGCATATAAATAGGGGTTTTATATTTAGATGATATTGCGTATGAGTATCTGTATATCTTATAATTTTAGTTGTTGTTAGATCAGAAATGACTTTCACTTTTGTCCCACCCTAGGCTCTTGTATCTTGACGGTGCCTGTAACTGTTTCCAGCGTGGCCCAGTCTCAGTGATATACACAATACACTCCCCTTCTTCTCTCCCCTTTCACTCCTCTGATGCCTCTGTCCTCAGTGATATTCCCCCAACCACTTTCTCTAACATGTCAAATTAGATTCAGGATGTATTGGCTCAATTTATCAAATACTTTATTATGCATTCCCCAAATCAGTAGGTTTCCAGAAGTTTCAAAGTCAGACCTATCTGACTTTGTGGTCTAGTTTGAATAGCTTTTACCAGTCTTGAGGTATTTGCCTAATCTCACGTTTTAAAACTCACTCGTTATACGGGATGAATGCTGATCAGGCAGCCCTTGTACAGCCTTGCTGCAATTATTAATTTTCCAAAACTATCTGGTTTACTCATCATTCTATACATGCACTATTCCCTAGTTATGTAGACAGGAAGGAATATGTATATGTGTGTGTGTATATATATATCATATACATGTTTTATATATACACACACATATATGTATACCTGTTGTTCTCTCACACACACACACACAATACATATATAATATAGGCTTGATAGAAAAAACATTGCCAGGCACAGAGGCTCATGCCTGTAATCCCAACAATTTGGGAGGCTGAGGCAGAAGGATTGCTTGAGCCCAAGAGTTTGAGACCAACCTGGGCAACATAGTGAGACCCTGTCTCTACAAAAAGTTAAAAAACATGGCTGGGCGTTGTTATGTACGCCTGTAGTCCCAGGGAGGCTAAGGTGGGAAGATCACTTGAGAGCAGAAGTTCAAGGCTGCAGTGAGTCATGATCACACCATTGCGCTACAGCCCAGGTGACAGAGCAAGAAACTGTCTCAAAAAAAACAAAAACAAAAATAAAACAAAAACAAAAAAAACCCCAGTATTAATGTCCATCTACAGTGAAGTGTATGGCTATACTCTACAGACAGTTTGAACTTGATAGACCTAAACAACTGTATATTTAAAATGCCATCTCATGGAGCTTATAATTTAGTTGGGGAAATAAGATATAAAAAATTAAAAACGTTAGGAGCTACCAGATGAAGTTTAAAACAATAATAAGGCAGACAACACAAGGCAATGTCTAGTATAAAGAGCATAAAATTTGGTGTGAAACAGACGTGAGTTTGAGTCTTGGCTCTGTCATTAACTGTGTAATCTTAGATGTGTTATTTAATATTTCTAAAATTTAATTTCCTCAAATTATTGTGGCGGTAATAGTAATATTCCCTTACAGAGCTGCTATGAGGATGAAATTTAATGGAGTAGGCATCGTATACTGCTGACATTGCAGTTTTTGACTGTGGTGGTGCACTTTGTAAAAGCCCATCTTTTTGCCCTTGTTGGGTAACATAGTGACAAAACTTGAGAATGGAAATAGATTGTAGATGGATTTCTTAGTCTAGGGTCTAATATGATTTGGGGGTTAATTTAAGTGAAATGATAATTACAATCTTAAAAGAGCTTCTGGGAAATGAGCAAAAAATGTCAACAGACACTTCACAGAAGAGGAAATGAACATGGTGTTTAACATATGGCCAAAAAATGCTCAGCTTTGTTCATTGGCAAGCGTGGGAAATGGACAGTCTAACACATTGCTGACGGGAAGTCAGAATGGTGTAACATTTGCAGAGATGAATTTGGCAGTATCATAGTATCACAGTCACTGATCATTTGACACTGCAATTCCAGTTCTAAGACTCTATCCCAAAGACATTACGGGAAAAGCTATCAAATAGCTAATATTCAAGGTTGTACACTTGAACAATTGCAACATCATAAAAATATAGCATAAAGGACTTGATGGTGGATGGCACATTCATAAAGTGGAAAAGTATCCAGTCATAGGTGAAAAAGAAAAATGCGTGGGGTAGATTTGGAGGCGAAACGTCTCTGAATATACATTTTGTTATGTAATTTTGGCTTCCAAAACCTATACATGTATTACATACTTAAAACCTATATCTAAAATTGAAAAACAACCTACAGTGAACACTAACAACTAGTTTTTAAATAAACCACAGATAGAAAAAAGTTATTTCTGTCTTAATATTTAAAACAGTATTTTGACTGTACATTTTTAGTGAAATATATAGTAAGGAAACATAAAAAAGCAAAATTATATTAAGTTCCATTCCATAGTTTGTTAGGGGTAACATTGGAATTATTATTTTGAATATATTTTATGCATAATATATTACAAATAATTATATTAGGAATATTTGAAAGCCAAATTTTCAGTGTAAAAAGGGAAGTATAAGGGAAAAATTAGAGAATGTAAGTAAAGCTCTATAATACCTGAATAGGAAATATTAGTATGAACCTTTGAAATTTTTATTTCAAAATTACATATTTTCTACATTTGTCCATTGAAAAGGCTAAAAAGAAATGACAGCCCATAATCAGTGGGTACATTCCATTGACTGAGACTGTGATCTTAAATACTGCTGCTATTGAAGAACACCAAGAACCGTGGAGAATAACTGAATGCAGTTGTGAGAAAGGAAATATACATTAAGACCCTGGAATGTTCCACTGGGCCTAAAAGTAAGCTATAAAAGATGCACAGTACATGTTCAAAACACACAGGGACCAAAAAGAAGGGGCTCCCATTGGCCAAAGATGAGATATCTGAATATTAAAAAGAATAATGAATGCAACTGGTTGAAACATACTTACTGTATGAAAAGCCAGGGGTTCAAAATGATACTTATAAAAAAGCTCATTGAACGCCACTGGAAGGAACAAAAGTAAAAGTAACTTGTCTCAAAAGCCAGGAGCTAAAAGTAAAGAATTAGACATTTATTCCATCTTTTCTTATGACCTGTATTTCAGAGTTATCACAAAGCCCTAGATGATGAGATAAAGAGTCCATTATTAGAGAAGAGCTCCAGCTAAAGCAGTGAAGGCAATCATGAAATGAAGACTCACCATTTTGCAACAGTTAATGATCACCAATAGATGAAGCACTAGGTGAAAGGTTGGTGGGAAGCTTTGTAATGGGGGAGGAGAGGAGATCAGACTGCCACCTTCTGAATTCATTGATCCATCATACCTCACTAACTGTGGAATGTCTAGAGATTGTATACCTCCTGGTGTGTTGTGATATGAAGCTCACAGCACTACTGATGAAGGATTCCTACAAAAAAAATAATTGAACCTAAATCTAATAAAGCTTGCAGGGTTAAGTACCATTTACAGGAAACACAAAGAAGATGGAGAAACAAGCAAACACCACAAGGATACAAATACAGAGTTTGAAACATTTTGTATGCTGTTAACAGTTTCTGCAACATGTCAATGACTGGCATAGGAAAAACTAAGAAAGAAAAACTCTAGATTAAAAGAGAACTCAGACATAACAATCAAAGGTAATGAGTGGACCTTGTTTGGATTCTGATTTGAATCAATTAAATGTAATTCACATTTTTGAGACAACTGGGAACATTTTTTATGGACTGGGTATCACAGGAAACAAAGGAATGACTGTTAACTTTATTACATGTGATAATGGCATCATGGTTACATAAGTAATGTTAGAAATGCCTTTTGAATCATGTACAGTGAAACGACTTGATGTCTGGAATTTGCTTTAACATTCTTCAATGAAGAAGAAAAAAGAAAGCAAAAAAGAAATAACAAGCAAATGTGGACAAAATTTTAATAATTGTTGATCTAGGTAAAGACTATATGGAGGTTCTTTATTTTCTTAACTTCTGTTAAAAGAGAAACTTAGGCACATTAAAATCTCAGTGAGTTTATTTGGGCATTCAGTGATTCATGAATCAGGCAGCACCAGACCCCAAGTGGTTCAGTGCTCCTCTGTAGGAGTGTGAAGGGGGAACTTTTATAGGATGTTCCTGGAAGCAAGATGAAGGACTTTGGGAGGCCAAGGCAGGCAGATCACAAGATCAGGAGATCGAGACCATCCTGGCTAACACAGTGAAACCCCATCTCTACTAAAAATACAAAAAAATTAGCCGGGCGTAGTGGTGGGCGCCTGTAGTTCCAGCTACTCGGGAGGCCGAGGCAGGAGAATGGCGTGAACCTGGGAGGCGGAGCTTGCGGTGAGCCGAGATTGCGCCACAGCACTCCAGCCTGGGCGACAGAGCAAGACTCCGTCTAAAAAAAAAAAAAAAAAGAAAAAAAAAGAAATAAAGGAAATATTTGATTGGTTAAAGTGGAAAATGCCTAATTAGAGGTTAGTTGGAGGTTCCTGATTGGTAAAGTCTCCAGTTAGAGGTGAATTGGAAGTTTCTGATTGGTTAAGCTCAAGTTTCCCTTCACTGTTTACCTTCAGTTGGGTTTTGGTGTGCTTATGTTGGAACCCACGGTGCTGGAGCTGTCTTAGCCTAATGCCTCACCCCCCTCCCCCAATTAATCATTTTAACACTTCTAAGTATGTTTGAAAATATGCCTAATACAATTTTAAAACCAAAAGTTACTTTGGAAAATAAAATATTTAAACAGCTTCTGGGGAAAGCATCAAAGAGTCATTTGAAAACCATCTTGAGATACTGGTCTTAGAACAAAGGGAAAATATTGGAAACAGTTTCACTTAGATGCAGGTTTTAAAATTTTTTTTTTTGGAATTTTGCTGATTACTTCCTGAATGGAAGTACCAGCACCTTTGGTAGACTTTGGATCTCGCTCCTTATATTAAGAATAAATGCATTTTTTAAAAAAGAAGTGCAGGGAATGAAATTTTCATGCTATAGCTGTTGGGAGGCGGGGGGTGCTTTAAATTTCTCTGTCTATTACTCTTGTACTAGGAAAGATTTGGTTGTACCAGTCAGCAGTCTAGAAACACCTGCTTATTATGGGCTTTCTGGGAGAGGAGTCAAGTGGTTAAGTGTTCTTTCTTCTATATGGCTTGCTTTCTTGGTTCTTAGAATCTCTTTGCCCATTTAGATAGCTATTTCTTATTTTGGAATTTGTTTCATGTGACTAGGGAATAGGAAAGCATTTCATTTCCTCTATTTAAGCCACAGAGGGAACCAAGGTGAGATACAGGTGGAGGGGCATGGGGCAGCCCTTAGACCAGCCTTTCATATAAACCAGTGCTTTTCCAAGTGTAGTCCACAGAACCTTGTTGGCAGGGGTACTTACCGGAACCCTTTCAGAAGGATCTGTTAAATAAAACTATTTTCAGTTTATACCATGAAATTTTTTATCTTTTCCAATGTGTTGACATATGTATGCACTGAATGGATTTGTTGCCAATGATGCAATTCAAACTATCAAGAGAATATTTAGACATTAGAAAAATGGAATTTTGAAAACCTTACATCCATCACTGTTAACTTGACAGCTGCCCAACATTAAACACATTTCTGATGTGACCAGAAGTGATAATAACAAATATGATTTTTTGTTACTGTAATAGGGAAATGTGTCAACATTTGGAAGACATGAATAACTTAGGGAATCAATATTTTCCAAACAACTACTGTGTGATGCTCTGAAATCAAGCATGAGTAAAAGATCCATGCAAAATGCAAAATAGACCATGGATGTTAAGCCACATTAATGAACAAAAAGTTAATTGACACAATTTTATATCTTTTTTTGCCTTAAGAAATTACTATTTGTTGAACTTTTGTGGAGCAGTAATAATGTCCAGAATTATCTAAAAAAGATATTTACAGACTTCTTTATTTTGCAATTAAATATATGAGTTTTTTCATATAGCTTAACTAAAACAACATATTGCAACAGATTGAATGCAGAAGCAAATATGAGATCCTAGGTGTCTTCCAGCCAGATATTAAAAAGATTTGCAAAAATGTAAAACAATGCCATTGTTCTCACTAATTTTGTTTTAGAATCTGTTCTCATATTTGATAAAAATGTGTTATGTATGTTTATATATGTGATGGGTTTATTGTTATTTTTAAATGAATCACTACATATTTAAGAATTTTATTAGTTCTAATTTCTAGTATGGTAAATATTGACAAATACAGCTCTCATAAACAAAAGTTTTTTGGGGGCTGTGAATCAATTTTTAAGAATACAGAGAGATCCTGAGGCCAAAAAGTTTTATAAGCCACTGATCTAGTTATGGATTCTGGTTCACCTTGGCTTGGGCCTGACCCTTGGTTTTGGACCCAAAGCTCTAACTAAGAATGGAGGATTTCTTTGCTTGTAATGTCCCCTGTGTGGGTAAACATGTGTCAATAAATACCAGTCAGGACACCGAAATAGTTCATGACCTTTCAGAACCATCTGTTGGTTCAAGGGACATGGCTTTGAATTCAGAAGCATCTGTTTAGAAGCACCAGGTAAATCAAAACTTGCCGCAATTGTGCGGGAGTTTAGCTGGGGCTCAATCTCTTGCTTTTTCTTTTTCTTTTTTTCTTTTTTTTTATAACCAGGGTTTTGGTTAATTTCCTCATGGGCTCCTGAACCAAAGGACCTGCAATGAAATATATTTGCAGGCTGAAGATGGTTTCTTCTCATGAAGAGCTGGAATTAGGACTAAATTTGATATGTGAAATTGGGTTGAAACATTTAATTACTGCCTCTAATTGTTTTAACAGATTTAACAAAGGGTAACCTTTGTTCCTACGCAAGTGCCTTTCAAAAGTCAGATGGTAAGTTCCGAATTTAGACTTGACCCCTTATCTTGGCTTGACAATCTGTCAAGGGTTCATGAAATCCACTCCCTTGAAATCCAGAGGCCGCTTAAACTTCCAAAGCACAATATCCACAGGCACTTGCTGACATGCTTTTCCATAGTCTCCTTCATTGGGGTGAAGTTTGCAAAACAACTATTTTCAGTTTGATAGCCCCCAAAGGGAATCATAATGTATCTTCAGGGGGCTGGAAAAAAGCAGTCATCCCTGCCTTTCCATGGATCATATGAAGGTGAACTCCTTGCTGGGAAGGACTGAGGCACTCTCGGCATAGGGTGGGGGCTCTCTGAAGGCTGTGCTGGTTTAAATTTAAACTGCCCCCTCTTTTGGGTGGTTTCTCCTTTGACTTGCATCATCTCCCTTGCTTGCAGTTGCTGAAGCTTTCCTGAGAACATGCATGATGGCATTTTCTGGGCTTACCCTTAGTCCAGAGAGGCACTTGTGTCTCCAAACTCACATCTTGAGCAAGAGGCTCTGTGGAGTCCTCCTGAGTTCTTCAGATCTCCAAGTGACAGCTGGGCCATTCCTGGAGATCTCGGGATGATGCAGAGGGAGCTCGAGGGATGAATTGCCCAGGCTTTTGACAGATCCTATGAGCAGCCCCCTAGCTTGGTGCCACTGTGCCTCCATGTGGGAGGCTGAATCATTTAGGTCTAGCCCCAAATCATGGTGAAATAGAAAAAAATATTAAAGTAAGTGGCGAGGGTCTATGCTTACTTTTGCTGTAACAGCTGAGTGACTATGGGCAACTCATACCACCTCTCTGAGCACATTGTCTCCTCTGCAAATGGATGAATCAGGCTCACATCCCTAAAATTTCTTCTGGCTTTGGCATTCATGAGACCATTTCCCAGTTATAATGGGGAATGGCCCTCAAGAGAATAAATAAGCACAAGAAATCACTATTTTGGCTTCTTCCAATAGCTCTAGTCCTGGTGTGTTTTCCTATGAGGAAGGAAAAGCCATCACTCCCAGCAGCCCCAACATGGATATCTAGTGGGCAGTGTATTGGAGTACATATGGAGAGCAGCTGGTAGCAGATTTTCCTGGTGGAATATTAAAGCTCCAGGGATTTCTGTGCACTTGACACCCTTCGACATGCTTTGGGTGAGTAACTCAATAAAGCCTCACATTAAGCCTTTGAAGCAGAAACTACCTACCATCCCCATTTTACAGACGGAAAAAGTGAGGCGCAGACAGGTTAAGTGGCTTCTCCGGCCTTACACAATGAGTGATGGGCAGAGCTAAAATTCAAAGCCAACCAGTCTAGCTTCTGAGTCTAGACTCTTAACCACAACTACCCCAATCTCCTGTTTCTCATCTGTCTTCTCAAGTCACTCCTGCTTTGGCTGCATGTTTAGAATCTTCTGGGCCTGACCCTTATACATGTGGGTGCCATTTGAATGTCTTCCCAAATTGGAATCCCATCACTGGTCTTTGCCTTCCCCATGTCACAGCCCATGGGTGACAAATGTTCTGCCAACACATGTATCTACACATCATGTACTGCTCAGGTCTGTCGTCATTTAGGATAAGAATTAGCCACTGGCCAACATGTAGGGATAGGTTTGACTCCACCCTTAGCCCCACCCGACTTACAGCATTCAATTTTGGATGGAATGGGGTTATCTCCTTCAAATAAAACATTTTTTGTTTGTGTTTGATGAAAAAAATGTAACTCCAAAGCCTACGAGAGGGTGGTAATCAGCATGTACAGAGATTAAAGGGCTGTGATTAATATATTAAGTCCTATGAGCTGGCTGTCATTCCAACCAGTATAATAACAGTCATACTCAGGTAGTTTCTGGCTCTCACTCACTAAGTAATCACATAATTCATTGGTCTGACTTTTCTTATTCCACGTTTGACCTCTTTTTGTTACATAAGCATTGATGATGTTGAGCTGAGATCATTCCTTCTAATCCTTCACTCCATATTCACCCTCTCCTCTGCCTGTATGATTGTCAATATATTTTCTCTCAATTAGATTGCTCTTTACTGAAGAGCTGTGGAAGCACCGCGTCACAGACACTCTTACAGGCTGTCAGAAATCATTTCCTATCTAGATTATGGGTTTGAAAACACCCCCATTTCAGAGATTAAAATGTTTGGCTATTTTGGAAATGAAAGTAGCCTCAGAAAAAATAATGTGAGATTGTCCCCAGTGTCACAATGCCAGTGCATTGAAAAATGCATTTTGAAAGAAAATGAATTTTGAAAATGTCACAATGCATTTTTGAAAGAAACATGTAGGATGGTTTAAAGGAAGATTCATTTTATTTTTCCTGATTTTAGACTCTCCTGTAGTTTATAGAACAAACAGTGAAGGAGACTTTTGTTTTCGTTGTTGCATGAGTACCTGATAGCAAGAGCCCTGGGCATCCCCAATGTGCTCGTTCATCACCTTATTCAGCATTATTATTATTTTTATTTCGTTTTTGTTTGGTTTTTGTTTTTTGTTTTTTTGAGACAGAGCCTCACTCTGTCACCCAGGCTGGAGTACAGTGGCACAATCTCGGTTCACTACAACCTCCACCTCCCAGGTTCAAGCGATTCTCCTGCCGCAGCTTCCCAAGTATCTGGGACTACAGGCACCTGCCACCATGCCTGGCTAATTTTTGTATTTTTAGTAGAGATGGGGTTTCACCATGTTGGCCAGGCTGGTCTAGAACTTCTGACCTCAGGTGATCCACCCACTTCGGCCTCCCAAAATGCTGAGATTACAGGTATGAGCCACCGCACCTGGCCTCAGCATTATTCTTTTCCAGTGATTCTCAATAAGGGGGAAATGTGTTCCCTCCATCAGGGGGAATTTGGAAATTTCTGTGGTGTTTTAGTGGTTTGTCACAACGATGGAAGAAGTGCCACTGGCATTTAGAGCTGGGGTGGGTGCTTGTGGGATCAGTTCTATAATGTCTCAGGAAGTCTTTTTTTTTTTTTTTTTTAAAGGCCTTATTGAGATACAATTCACATACCATTCAATTCACACACTTAAAGTATACAATTCAAGGCTTTTAGTTGTGCAGCCAATCAATCAATTTTAGAACATTTTTAGTATTACAAGAATAACAACCATTATTATTCCCCACTTCCCCCCCTTATTCCCAGCTCTAGGCAACCACAAATCTACTGTATTTTTCTATAGATTTGTCTTTTTGTACATTTCACATAAATGGAGTCATACAATAAGTGGTCTTTTGTGACTGGCTTCTTTCACTTAGTGTAATCTTTTCAAAGTTCATCCATGTTGTAGCATATATCAGCATTGTATTTCTTTTTATTGCAGAATAATATTCTATTGCATGGATATACCCCATATGTTGTTTAATACAATCTTCAGTTAATGGACTTTGGGATAGTTTCCATTTTTTGACTCTCTTGAATGCTATGTATGTTATGAGCATGCATTGAAGTTTTTGTGTAGACACATGGTTTCATTTCTCTGGGATATGTTCCTAGGAGGAGAATTGCTAGGTCAAGTGGTAACTATGTTTAACATTCTGAGGAACTGCGAGGCTGTAGAAAAAGCAGCTACACTGTTTTACATGTCTACCAGCAGTCCCTGAGGGTTCTGATTTCTCCATATTCTCACTGACACTTGTTATTGTGTTTCTTTTACTATTGCCTCCTAGTGGATGTAAAGTGGTATCTCATTGTGGTTTTGATTTGCATTTCCCAGATGGCTCATGATGTTGAATGTCTTTTCATATGAAAATTGGCCATTTGTGTATATTCTTCAAAGAAAAATCTATTTACATCCTTTGTCCATTTCTGAGTTTGGGTTATTTGCCTTTTTATTATTAAATAGTAAGACACCTTTATACATTCTAGATACAAGCCCCTTATCAGATACATAGTTTATAAAATTTTTCTGTCATTCTTTTATTTTTGTTTTTACTTTCTTGATGGTATCTTTTAAAGTATAAAAGATTTTAATTTTGATGATAGAAAGGCAGTCTGAACAATAAATTATCCCCCCAGAATGCCAATAGCACAAGCACTATTAAAGGTCAGGCTAAAGGTAGATGATTTATGTTAGTTTCAAACTGATGCTTTTGATGCTTATTGAATTCTCTATATCCACAAAAGTCTATTTTGCCTTTTCCTTTTTAAAAATATAGCTCATATTTGCAGTGAGACTTTTCTACTAAAATATTTTGTTTATATTACTCAGCAGAGAACAGCTCAGATTTAAGTGAACTTTTTTTTGCCCCCTTTGCCATATTTTATTTCTTACTAAACCTCAGGCTTGAAATGGATGAGATTGATGTTTAGCTGGGAGGTATTACATTATGATTATGTCCTAACATTTTTGGAACATATGGTGTGCTTGTCTATGTATGTGCCAAAGTCCAGAGACATGAAAAAAACATGGTATTTAGAGAAAATAACAAGAAATTCAACATTCATAGGCATTGCCCATTTGAGCAGTGGAGGCAAGTAGTAAAACAGAGGTCTGAGTAGGGGAGGAGAGGAAAAGCTATAAGAAAAGGGAAAGTAAAAGAGAATGAATAAATATGGAGAAGAAGAAAAGAAAGAAGGAAGTGGGAGGAAGAAGAAATGGTAGCATAGGAAGAAACAGAAAAATAGAAAAGACAGAAAGACCTCTCTGGCATGGTCTAGGGGCATCTTGGGCACCTTCCTCAATCTCTACTCAGTGCCTACCTTCCCATCGCTGCACCCTCTGTAAATCTCTAACCGGTATTTACCATCCAGCATGATATAGCGAAGATGCTGTATTAGTCGATTTTCACACTGCTGATAAAGACCTACCTGAGACTGAGTAATTTATAAAGAAAAAGAGGTTTAATGGACCAACAGTTCCACATGGCTTGGGAGGCCTCACAATCATGGCAGAAGGTGGAAGTCACGTCATACATGGTGGCAGACAGGAGAGAATGAGAGCCAAGTGAAAGGGGTTTCCCCTTACAAAACCATCAGATATGGTGAGACTTATTCACTACCACGAGAACAATATGGGGGAAACTGCCCCCGTGATTCAATTACCTCTCACCAGGTTCCTCCCAAACACGTGGGAATTATGGGAGCTGCAATTCCAGATGAGATTTGGGTGGGGACACAGCCAAACCGTATCAGATGCCTCTCTTATCCCTTTAATGTGTATTGGAAGGCACAGGGTGTGGCTTTTATATCTATCCTCAGCCCTAATATAGTGCATGGGCATAGTAGACCTGAGGCATTATAGGTGTAAGAGCTACTGCAGTCCCTGAGCTGTGGTATGACTTGTAACTGCCCCCAAGGGATCTGGATCCTGCGCGAGATGTGGCTGGCTTCTGAGAGCTGAGCTTATCACTCAGGACCCAACCACATCCTGACACGGATTTGTTTTCTCCCAGTATGGTTGCACTTTAAATGGGAAGTGTTAGAGTAGAATTTTAAAAATTGAAGATTAATTGAAAGTCAAGAGTCTGTTAAATGTGTTTAAAGGAAGGGTAAAAGATAGGTAGGTGGGTGAAATAGAAAACCGTTTACTATTTCGTTGTGTGTGACCCAATCGTGCAAGAGTGCAATCATACCATAAGTTAGTGATCTCTGGTCAACACAACCAACTAATTAAAAAGTAAAAAGAAAAGAATGAGAGGACTTGTTCCTTAATACCTTTACCTGCATCCCAAGTTTTAAGCCACTATCACAGGCCACCTGACACTCCTGATGGGTTTGTAATTATCTCATGAAGTCTTCAAAGTCTTTCTTTAGACACTTCTTTAGACACTTCTTTCTTTAGACACTTCTTATTGTGAAATGATGATGTCAAAATAAATCCAGCAACCATAATCCCTCAGGAACAGAGTCCTGGGAAAGATGCTGACATCTCCATTTCAAAGAAAGTAAGAATGTGGGAAGTCCATCCATGGAAATGTTCCCACAAGAGATTAGTCACTGGATATGCATTTCTTATTTTGTTATTTGCACTAATATTTCCCATCAACACAAAATGTAACTGCTTCTGGTTATTGTTGCTACTTTCAGATATCATTTCCTACAAAGGAGCCTAATTTAGATAAAGCCAGGCAAGGCACGAATGCCTGTGTTCAGGCAGGCCAGCATGGAGGATGTGGGAAGCGACAGCCCAGCTGTCATCTAGTGGAGCTTAATTATTGCCATTTATGCACATGCTGTGTGAGCAGCCCAACCAGCTTTGGGCATGGACTTGTCACAACTCTCTGTCCAGATTCTTCTCCATCTATGCAGCAAGAAGCTATTATCAACCCTCACAGGACGGCCTCTTACTGGTTGCTCGTGTCCTTGCTTCATTGCTCTGTTGATTGTAAGACTGTGGATCAGTGTTTGGAATCACCGCTGCATTCAACAGAGCTGCTTAGAAGTCAATCAAGAGCATATTTTAAATTTAATTACACCTGCCCTTGCCCAATGTGAAAAAAGCATGGTGGATTAGTTCTTTCCTCTTAAGTAAAGAATTTTTTCATAAAAATGACACCAGTATCATGGTATGTATGTGTATGTGTGTGTATAAATGTGTGTATATGTGTGTGTGTGTGTCAGTGTTTTCCAGAGAAACAGAACCATCTCTCTCTCTCTAGAGAGAGAGAAGTGTTATAGGAATTTGCTCATGTAATTTTGGAGGCTGCGAAGTCCCAAGATCTGCCACCTGCAAGCAGGTGAACAAGGAAGCTGGTGGTGTAATTCAGACTGAGTCTGAAGGCCCAGGACCAGGAAGCCCTTGGTCAATGGTGGATATCTCATTGTCCCAGTGCAAGGCCTGAGGCCTAAACAAGAGGGAGGAGAAGGAGAGGAGGAGGTTTGCGATGTTGCAAGCCTCTGAAGGGCTGGGAAACAGGATCTCAGATGTCGGAGGGCAGGAGAAGATGGATGCCCCAGCTCAAGGAGAGACAGGATAAATTTCTAACTCACGCTGCCTCCAACTTTTTGCTCTATTTGGGTCCTCATGAGACTGGGTGATGTCCACCCACATTGGTGGGGATGATCTTCTTTACTTAGTTTACCAATTCCAGTGCTAATCTCTTCCAGAAACACCATCACAGACACATCCAGAAATTATGTTTTACCTGGGGGTTATCTGGGTATCCCTTAGCCCAGTCACACTGACACAAAAAAGTAATCAAACACATATATAATGCATACATATGTGTGTATATATGTGTATTTACATATATGTAAAATATGTATTTATGTAATTATATAATATGTATATATATATTTACATAATATAATTATGTAATAATTATGTAAATATGTAATTACATACATGTAAAATATGTATTTACACATATGTGTATACATGTACATAGATATATGTGTGTATATATACATAAACATATATTTGTGTATATATAATATACATATGTGTGTGTGTGTATATATATATATTTGATCTCAGTCAGCAAGTCATACTTCCATTGTTATTGCAACTTATTACTTTGCTTATTTAAGCCCAAGTGGAGGGAAAACATAACAGAGAGCTCAGAACAACTAGGATCCCTCAACTCAAGGCATTTGACAGCTTTCCAGCATGTGGGAAATGTGGTCAGTGAGTTGAGCAGTCTTAGACGAAGAGAGCAGGTCCCCATGAATGGGCTGGGCTCCCTCTTAGATCTATTTCTGCATCAGTAAAAGCACTTCAATTGTCAGAAGAGTATAAGTGTGATACCTCACACTAACAGAGGCACATGATATGCGATCTCTCTTTTATCTGTTACAGGATTTTTATGTTAAACTCCAAGTTCTTTTCCTGTCACTTGAGAAACAGTGGCATAGCTAGGAATTTCAGTGCCCTGGCTGATTTAATTTGTATTCCATAACTTGTAGCTCTTACCTTTGAGCCTTTTACTCCCTTCACCCATAATCTGTCTCAGTAAAAAGCACATAATATACACACTTAACTCATGGGAATTTAATTGCACACTTGTGGAAGGAAACCAGCACTGGTAATTTCCATTGTCATGCTCCTCAGTGAACTGACACCCACCACACTTCCCTTGCCATATGTACACTGAGAGGTGTAATCTACTCTTCGCTAAATGGTCTCAGTTCCTATTTGTCTCTTGTAGCATCAATGTGATTTTAGTGTTTAGATGTACATTTTAAAATATAATATTACCTCTAAAGACAGGCGTGGTGGCTCATACCTGTAATCCTAGCACTTGGGGAGACTGTGGTGGGAAAATAGCTTGAGCCCAGGAGTTTGAGACCAGCTTAGGCAACATGACAAAACCCTATCTCTACAAAAACTTCAAAAAGTTAGTAGGGCTTGGAGGCATATGCCTGTAGTCCCAGCTACTTGGGAGGCTAAGGTGGGAGGATCACCAGAGCCTGGGGAGGTCGAGGCTGCAGTGAGCCATTATCTTGCCACTGCATGCCAGCCTGGGTGACACAGTGAGACCCCTTCTCAGTAACTAACTAACTAAATACATAAAATATGATATAACCCTTAAATAGAAACCAAATACTTTGGTGGTCAACTTAAGTTCTATTGTTGAAAGAAAAACAGACGTTTTTGGACCTATGAAGAATTGGAAAATCAGTCTCCTCCCTAGTTATGCATACTTTCCTTTTTAGCTACTTAAGGGCTCTTCAAGAATATTTTTCTACAGTCTACCAGCCTATGTATTATCTTTTGCTGTAGACTTCAGAACCTGACCCTGTGTAATGTGTGACTGTGGCATGGACGACTGAGCCAAGATCCTGTTGTTCCTTACTTTCAGTCCTGCCTGTAACTTTATCAGATAACAAAGATAACAAGTCTTGATAGAATTCTCTTTTTTTTTTTTAATTTTTTTAATTTTAATTTTTTTTTGAGATGGAGTCTTGCTCTCTTATCCAGGCTGGAGTGCAGTGGTGTGATCTCGGCTCACTGCAATCTCTGCCTCCCAGGTTGAAGCAATTCTCTTGTCTCAGCCTCCCGAGTAGCTGGGACTATAGGGGTACGTCACTATGCCTGGCTAATTTTTCTATTTTTAGTAGAGACAGAGTTTCACCATATTATCCATGCTAGCCTATCCTCTGGAAAAATATGGATGTTTGCTGATGCTAACCTTTTTATGTTCCGTCTAAATTTACTCGTCACAACAAGATTGTCCTCTGGTGTGTGCCATGAGAGTGGTGGAGTTATGAAGTATAAGCGAGAGGACACCAAGCCCTTTTTACAATCCTCATAGGATGGTGACTCATCCAGTGTCCCACAGCAAAGTGCAGGCAGATCAAAGACCTCTGTTAAAAAAGATAGATTATACATTAGCCGCATTCCACTAAATAGGATTGAATTCCATGTCATACAATTGAAAAAGTAGTTTTTGAAATTAAACTAATGTTACTACTCAAGGGAGAGCTTCTCATGAAGAATGAGCTGGGAGAGCAAGGCTCTGATGAAGGCGGAAAAGTCCAGAACAACAAAATGCACAAGGAGAAAGGGTCCTAGGGAAGGGGCGCATGGAGGGGCGTGGTCTTTGGGGATGGCAGGGGGTCAGGGTCTTCTCCAGAGACAAAGACACTAGACATTCAGGACCTGTCCAGAGAAGGCTATGTTCCAGGGGAAGGGGCAAATGAGGAACAGGCTACTGCTCACAAAGACTGAAGAACAGCCTGGTATCATCCCAGCTCCTGATTGGATAAAGGTACAATTTCTCATCCTCACCTGCCTGCTGGAAGAAAGATAAACCCTCCTAGAAGTAAGATAATATATTACCATCCAGAGCCTCTGTAGTTTTTCATACATAGTGCCCGGCACTCAAAAAAAAATTTACCTGGCATGCCAAGACACAGAACAATATATTAGAAAAAAAGGAGAGAAAAGGCAATATGTACAAGCCCATAGGTGATCTAGATATTGGGATGATCAGAAGTAGATTTTATAATAACCATGATTAACATATTCAAGGAAAAGATGACAAGATGGAAAATTTCACTGCAGACCTTGAACCTATAAAATAATCTAGAACTTAAAAACACTATAACTAAAATTAGAAATTTAATCATGGATTTAAAAGCAGATTAGACATTGCTGAAAAGAGAACTAGAGGAATGGCCAGTAGAAAGCATACAGACTGAAACGTTGAGAAAGTCGAAAGGATATAAAATAGAAAAGGGGTGTAAGAGACACATGGAACCCAGAGAAAGTGCTTGTGTGATTGTAATACCAGATGGAGAGAGAGCACATAGGGCGGAAGCAATATTTGAAGACGATTAGCTGAGATGTTCCCCAAATTGATGACAGACTCAAGTCACATATATGATAAGTGCAACAAATCCAAAGAGGTGTGATAGAAGAAATCCATACCTAGGCCCCAAGCAGTAAAATGTTTAAAGTCCAAAGATGAAAAAATCTTAACAGGAGACAGAGAAAAATGACATATAAATCTCAAAGTGCAGGTGACTTTTCAACACCAACAACTCAAGCCAGGACAGCAAGGAATGACATCTTAAGCATTGAAAGAAGTCACTGCCTATGCGGAATTATATCCAGTTAAAATGCTTTTCAAAATGAAGAAAAAATATAGAAGATATTCCAGACAAATAAAAACTAGAAGAACTTGTCACTAGCAGAAGTGCATGGAAAGAAAAACTAAAGGTTGCCTTCATGCTTTCCAGCTAGGCAGCACGGAAATTTAGGAAGATATAAAGAGCAATAAAATAAGTATATACAAATGAATATTGACATATAAGACACTGACAACAATGTCTTGTGGGGTTTAAATACATGCAGAATAAGAACACATTATCAATAGCACAAAAAGTTTAGGTGGTGATAAATAAAGAGTTCTATGATCCTTTAATTTAGAGAGGTGATAAATGTGTGAATTTATATTATAATATACTAAGTCAGAGCTATATGTTGTACCCTCTAGGGTACAGATTAAAACAACATAGAATTAATGAGTGAATGGAGAAAAAAACAATAAAAATAATTAATCAAAAAAGGATAAGAAAGAAAAAACAAAGGAACAAAGAAAAAACAAAGTAAGATGATAGATTTTACTCAAAATATTAATTACCTTAAGTTTAACTGACAAAATACTCTCATTATAGATAAGCAAAAATCAAAGATTGTCAGACTGGATTTTAAAAAACTATCTAAATGCTGCTTACAAAAAACTCTCTTTAAATATGAGAATATGGAAGGCAAGGAAGTTCAAAGTGTTAGTAAGAAAGATTCAAATGATAGGTTGTAGAATTTAAGCAAAATAAAGAAGGGATTAAACACAAAAAAGCCTACAAATAGGGAGGAAACAGATCAGATGTTCTGCCTTGGCTACACATTAAAATTATCTGGGACAGTTTTTGGTGGTTTGTGTTTTTTTAAAATTAAACTTATTTTGAGGTAATTGTAGGATCATATGCGATTATAAGAAATAATACAGAGAGTTCTTGTGTACCCTTTACCCAATTTCCCTAATAGTGGCATCTTATGACACTAACATTGCACAGAACATTTCCATCAGCTCAAGAATCCTTCAAGCTGTCCTTTTATGGCCATACTCATTTCCTTCCTGTCCCCATCATCTCTTTGACCTGAGCAATCTGTTCTCCATTTCTGTAATTTGTCATTTCAACAATGCTATGTAAATAGAACCATATAGAACGCAATTTTTTAAATTGGTTTTTCCATTCCGTGTAATTCCCTGGAGATTCATCTGGGTTGTTGCCTGTGTCTACAGTAGTTCCTTCTCCTGGGAAGTGGTAGTCCGTATGGGTGTGCCACAGCTTGTTTAAACTGTTGACCCACTAAGGGACATATTGGTGGTTTCCAATTATTGGTTATTAAGAATAAAACTGTTATAAACATTTGTGTATAGGTTTTCTTTTTTGTGAACAAGACTTTTTATTTTTCAGGGGAAATTGGGAGTACAATTGCTTAGTTATATGGTAGCTGCATGTATTTATAGAAATTGTTAAACTGTTTTCCAGTGTTGCCGTATCATTTTATATTCCGATAATATGTTAAGAAACATATTCCCAATGTTTCTTACATTTCTTTACATCGTAGGAACAAATTATCATAGACTAATGAATTGGTGCTCTGACTGGCCAATCTTGGGTTATGTATGTGCGTGCCTCTGGGAGGAGGAAGTTCAGTTCCATCCCAGCTACATGGCCTAAGGCTCCTCAATATAAAAATAACAGCTACGAGGCCAGGCGCGGTGGCTCAAGCCTGTAATCCCAGCACTTTGGGAGGCCGAGACGGGCGGATCACGAGGTCAGGATATCGAGACCATCCTGGCTAACACGGTGAAACCCAGTCTCTACTAAAAATACAAGAAAATTAGCCGGGCGAGGTGGCGGGCGCCTGTAGTCCCAGCTACTCGGGAGGCTGA
>NW_012102654.1:1555011-1561532 GCF_000951045.1 Mandrillus leucophaeus | reverse complement strand
TTTTTTTTTTTTTTAGAGGGAGTCTCGCTCTGTTGCCAGGTTGGAATGCAGTGGCGTGATCTCGGCTCAGTGCAACGTCTGCCTCCCGGGTTCAAGCGATTCTCCTGCCTCAGCCTCCCAAGTAGCTGGGATTACAAGTGCGTGCCACTACGCCCAGCTAATTTTTGTATTTTTGGTAGAGATGGGGCTTCATCATATTGGCCAGGATGGTCTGGATACCCTGACCTCGTGATCCGCCCACCTCAGCCTCCCAAAGCGCTGGGATTACAGGCGTGAGCTGCCGCACCCGGCCTCAGGCGATTCTTTATAGCAGTGTAAAAACGGACTAATGCAATAGATTTGCGTTCATCCTCTCAGCAATATAGGTGCCATAGTTCTATTGTAGGGATAAAGCCCCTGAGTCCCCACGATTAACTCACTTGCCTAAAGTATTCTGGCAGACAAGATTCCAATTCAGCCAGCCCAGCTGCAGAACTATGTTCTTCTCCACTCCACCATGCTTCCCCTAAACAAGGGAGAAAGGTGGCCGGGCAGGGAAAATTAATATAATTCATAAGAAGGTCCTTCTGGTTTGGGGGTTGTCCTCCCTTTGTCAACTATTTTTACTTTTCCTTTGAAACACGTTCCTTTCTCCCACCCTCCACCCGTTAGAATTTCACATAATCTGCCTGCACAGAAATGCTGTTGCCCTTACTCTCGCAGGGATGGTGGTGGGAAATCAGATGCTGACACAAGACGAATTCCCTACCCCTTATTAGCTCGCTCTTATAAAGACAATGGAGGACACTTCAGGAGGCTGAGGCAGCAGGATTGCTTGTGGCCAGGAGTTTGAGACCAGCCTGGGTAACATAGCCAGACATCGTCTCTACAAAATAAATAGAAATAAATCAGGCAGGCTTGGTGGCACATACCTGTAGTCTCAGCCACTCAAGAAGCTGACATGGGAGGAGAGCTTGAGCCCAGGAGTTGGAGGCTGCAGTGAGCTGTGATTGTGTCACTGCACTCCAGCCTGGGAGACAGAGAGAGACCTTGTCTCTAAAAATAAAATAAAAAAGAAGGAGGAGGAGGAGACCTCAAAGCAGAAGGCAAGCTCTCCAGTCTCTCTGGATTAATATAGCCTCTCAGATTTCAGTGAGGACCAATATTCTCTTCCAGTGGGATAGCAGCTGTCTAGCAAGGTGGCTGCTCTCTCACTCCCAGCATGTGCTGGCTCAGGCTCGGATGGAATAGCATTATTTTCTGCTTAACTTTCAGATGACCCATGTACAGCCCACTGTCAACACCTCTTGGAGGGCTGGCACAAGCTTTATTCATTCACTCCATTGTCTTTGCTTAGCTTGGATGCCAGCACAATTCAGTTCCAAAAACAGTATCAAGCATTCACCAAGCATGGACTAGAATCAATGATTTGAATGTTTGAATTTTCCAAAAATCAATAAAGATATTCACCTTCGCGTAAGAGTAACAAAGCTTCCTTCCAGGAGCTATACAGGGGGCCTGGAAAAAGGAAGTAAGGGGTTTAGAGTGATCTTCAGCCTTCTCAAAGCTCCCTTGCAGGGGCATTGGAGATGGGAGGAGGAGGCTTTAAGAGAGGAGGAAGGTGATGGACAGATAAAGGTGGAAAAAGAGGAACACTGGAGAAGAGAATTCAAGTAGGGCATGGTTGGCTGAAGAGAGACAAGGAAGTTCACTCATTCTGATCTTTGTGTTCTCTCCTTTCACTGTCAAACCTCATCACTGGCACATTTCCTGAGCTGATAATTTGGACATAAATTCAAACCCATGATCTGACAGTGGAATGGGCTATTTGAGCTTGGGTTTCTTTTGGAAATAGAGAGTAGGTGTATGATTGACATGCTCATGACCCCCTATTTGTGTTTTCTTTACTCTCTTCTTGTGAGGGACAAATCGTGTGTAAATTATTTATGTTTGTTATTGTAGATGCAGATATGGCAACAGCTAAAATGTGTCCACTGGTGAGGTTTTTATAGAAAGAGGTTTTTCACGTCTTACAGGCTGAAATAGCATTTCATTATCGCATCACAGATCCATCTAACTGTTCTTTATTATAACTCTGAAGCAACATTTTAGTGACTAAACTGCATGCTCATTAGATTTCAGTCCCATCGTAAATGATTCTAACAAACATTCAGCACTAGTCCTTTTTTATTCTCTTAGCAGTATTTTTTTGTAGGGAGAACCCAAATAATCAATTGACTCCACAAAAGGCAACATCAGAGCACAATGATTTTTTTTACCTCCTGCAATTAAGGTAAATTTAACTCTTTCTTGAATATAAACCATTTAAAAAGTGTGCTGCATCTAGGCTGAAGATTGGAAATAATGTAGGAGGCGGGACTTGACTCCAGAGGCTTGGCTCTGACACCAGACCAGATTGAGAGGACTAGCTAAAACAGGGCCAGGGCAAAGCAACTTTCAATCAGACATGCCCATCAGTGTGCCATGTCAATTTACCGTTGCCATGGCAACACTGGGGCGTTACAGCCCCTTTGCGTGGCAATGAACCAAGGACCCAAAAGTTATTACCCCTTCCCTAGATATTTCTACGTAAACAACCCTTTAGTCTGCATGCAATTAAAAGTCAGCATAAATATGACTGCAAAAGTGCTCTGAGCTGCTACTCACTGCCTATGGGGTAACCCTGCTCTGCAGGCATAGTCACCAAGCTATAACACTTCAATAAGGCTGTTTTCTTCTGCCTCTGGTTTGCCGTTGAATTCTTTCCTGGGCCAAGCCAGAAACCCAGTGGGCTAAGCTCCACTTCGGGGTTTGCCTGCCCTGCATGAGAAATACCTGATAGAAGTGGGACTCTATTCTTATTTTTTAAAAATATTTCTTTTTATCAAAGGAATACATGTACTTTTTTTTTTTTTTTTTGAGACAGAGTTTCGCTCTGGTTGCCCAGGCTGGAGTGCAATGGCGCAATCTCGGCTTACTGCAACCTCTACCTCCCAGGTTCAAGCAATTCTCCTGCCTCAGTCTCCCAAGTAGCTGGGATTACAGGCATGCACTACCACGCTGGGCTAATTTTGTAATTTTTTTTTTTAAGTAGAGACGGGGTTTCTTCATCTTGCTCAGGCTAGTCTTGAACTCCCCACCTCGAGTGATCTGCCCGCCTTGGCCTCCCAAAGTGCTGGGATTACAGGCATGAGCCACTGCGCCCAGCCTACATGTACATATTTTTGAAAGCTGAATAGTAGCAAAATGTTTACGATGACAAACAGCAGCCTCCTAAGCCTTTCTTTCCCACCCTAGATACCTACTTCCTAGGGGCAACCACTGTATATACCTTTTCTCTTGTTATTTAGATTAATCTAAATAGATACTTAAATTACTATTTCTTGACTTTTCAGTTTTCTATCGTCAAAACTATCTGGCGACTTCTAATGATGGAAGCCAAGGATTTCACATTTTTACACCATCTCACACACATGTATGCACAGATATCCTCACAGCAGAATTCTAGCACATTTCTGCTCAGTGTGTGCAATATTGTGCAAATGTGAATATTGCTCCCTGATGAGCTAAGTTGGATGTTTTGTTCACATTTCTGTGTCAACTTCTTATTTCTCAAAGCAGATTTCCTTGGATTATTTTTTCTTGGCTTTGTTAGAATTTCTTGCTGTTTGTATATCCTCCACTAACAATGCAAAATACTGCTTGATCCAGTTTTTCACAGAGTCTCACCAGTTCCTACCCATCCCCATATTTTTTTTCCTTCTGATGTTGTCCCTCCTGGAGCCCTCTGCCTTCATTTCTAGTATGGACTAACTTTGCTCTCGTGACCACTTCCCAGTTGGGGTCCTGGGACCTCCCTTTGCAATTCATCTGGGAATTCCCATTGCCCTTCCCCTGCATTGGATCACCTATTTTATGCATCCCTTGGCTTATCTTGGTTTAAGATGATACTAACTGCTATTTAATATAACAAATATGCCTCAAAATGTATTGGCTGAATGCAGTAGAAGTTTATGTCTATCTAACAGCCTGATGCGAGTTGAGTGTGTCTTCCACAGAATGACTGAGGTGCAGCAACTCTCTTCATCTTGAGGTTCTGCTGTCCTTTAGGGTCTTGATGTATTTTGCTTCCAGCTTGTAGAAAGAGAAGACAGGATTGTATCTGGGAGGATTTTATTCCATTGGTTAGAACCCAATCAATCAAAATAGAGAATTTTCCAGAAATGAAGAAAGACATGAATCTTCAAGTTGAAAATGTTATTTTGAATTCTGAATCCTCTGTAATACAAATGAAAATAAGTCCACGTTTAGACTCATTACAGTGGAAATGAAGGTCATTGTGGTATTTGGTTTATTACTCACAGCCCCTTTCTTTTTCGTCTCCATACTTGGTTTTGTTTCATGATTCAGTTGGCTGCAATATATTCTTAAGTAATTTTTCCCCTTTAAGACTGGTGTATCTTACATGACTTGAAATCTGAACGTGGCAGTGTTCTTCACATATGAATGACAACTTGGTGGCTGTATCCTTTTTGTTCTCAAAACTGTAGACCAGTGTTTCTCTAAAGGAGGCAAATCCCCCATTCCCCATACTCCAGAGGGATGTTTGACCAGGTTTGAAGACATTTTTGGTTGTCACAACTGTTGGGGGTTGGGGGTGCTGTTGGCCTCTAGTGAGTAGAGGCCAGGGATGATGCTGACCAACAACCTAAGATGCATGGCGGAGCCCCCTACAGGCCCCAAAGTCAACAGTGCTGAGATTAAGGAACCCTGTCCTAGACATTGCCTCATCGTTTTTGTTGTTTTCTGATAATGAAATGTGTGGCGTGTCTGACATCAATCACATTTTTTTAAATTTGTGATTCAACTTTGTTTCGGCCCAGGGGAATTTTCAGTGGTTTGTGTCCTGCTACTGATGAAGAGGCTGGGTGGATGAGATCCTGTAAGTGATCTGACTCCTAACTTTGCCTACAACACACTCATCTAACTGCACACCCAGTCCTGCTTGCTACCAGAATTAAAACCTCAATTCGTGTAACACATATTTATAATATATATCCAATGCCCAGTGTTCCAGGTACAGATCTAGACTTGGGATGCAGAAATGAGCCAAACAAAACAAAATCCTTACTTTAATGTAGTTCATATTTTTTTTGGAAAAAATGTGCATGGTCATGTGACTGTTCTGTGCCTACCTCTGAAGTTGGGGTGATATCCCACAGCTTTTACTCCATGTGGTTCAGACATTTTCATGTCTCTGCTAGCTCCAAGCTGCTGAGGTCTTAGTATGCCTTGCCAAAGTAAATAGTGAGTAAAAATCAACACAGATAGAAAAAGAAGCATTATCAGAAATTATATGTCTGCAGCTGGGCTGGGGCTAAGTGGATTAGGGTGAAGGTTAGAATTCTAGGGCAGACAAGTCTATATCCTGTCCCCAGTGGTAATAAGTTTATCAGGGTCTTGTTCAACAGCTTGCAAGCTGATGATAAGCTCCCGAGAGTATTGTAGTTTCACAGTTTAAGATCCAGCAGTATGGTTTCAGTTTGCTTAGCTCAGGATACAACAGGGAGACAACATGCAGATTTGCACACAGTCTTTGATCTAAGAGGCTACTAAGGGCCTGTTCCAGGCACTCTGTCCTTTTATTCCCAGACATCTGTTGCCACCCACGAGCATCTTCTTTCAGGAACTAGTCAACAGCAGTCTAGTTAGCCTAAGAGGACTTATTTAAGTATGTTTCGCCTAATAGAATATGTATGTAACATATTCAACATATTTATATTTGAATGACAGATTTTCTGGGTTTTACGACCTGAGCTTATCTTCTAGGTCAGCACTCCCCAGCCTTTTTGGCACCAGGGACCAGTTTCATGAAATACAATTTTTCCACATCTGGGAGGATTGGATGGGGAGTTGGTTTGGGAATGATCGAAGCACATTACATTTATTATGTACTTTATTTTTATTATTATTACATTGTAATATATAATGAAATAATTATGCAGCTCATCATAATATAGAATCAGTGGGAGTCCTGAGCTTGTTTTCGTTTAACTAGATAGTCCCATCTGGGGGTGATGGAGACAGTGACAGATCATCAGGCATTAGATTCTCAAAAGGAGCTCGCAGCCTAAATCCCTTGCATATACCGTTCACAGTAGGGTTCATGCTTCTGTGTGAATATAATGCCACCGCTGATCTGACAGGAAGGAGAGCTCAGGTGGTGATATGAGTGACAGGGAATGGCTGTAAATACAGATGAAGGTTTGCCCACTTACCTACCACTGACCTCCTGCCATGTGGCCCAGGGGTTGGGGACCTCTGTTCTATGTGAATTTCTTCTCCACCCTATGCAGATTTCTGCAGTTGCTAGTGAATAATCCACTTATCTCAGCTGAATTTCACTCTTGATTTTTCAGCTGCCTTCCTAAGGGAGGAAAACTATCTTTGTAAAAAAAAAAAAAAAGCGTTTCTCTGGAAGTCGCATGGCAAATCAAACTCTGTAAGTGATGCTTGGCCAAGGCCTTGTGAATCTTAGAGGC
>NW_012102654.1:1553614-1554551 GCF_000951045.1 Mandrillus leucophaeus | reverse complement strand
GCTCATTAGATTTCAGTCCCATCGTAAATGATTCTAACAAACATTCAGCACTAGTCCTTTTTTATTCTCTTAGCAGTATTTTTTTGTAGGGAGAACCCAAATAATCAATTGACTCCACAAAAGGCAACATCAGAGCACAATGATTTTTTTTACCTCCTGCAATTAAGGTAAATTTAACTCTTTCTTGAATATAAACCATTTAAAAAGTGTGCTGCATCTAGGCTGAAGATTGGAAATAATGTAGGAGGCGGGACTTGACTCCAGAGGCTTGGCTCTGACACCAGACCAGATTGAGAGGACTAGCTAAAACAGGGCCAGGGCAAAGCAACTTTCAATCAGACATGCCCATCAGTGTGCCATGTCAATTTACCGTTGCCATGGCAACACTGGGGCGTTACAGCCCCTTTGCGTGGCAATGAACCAAGGACCCAAAAGTTATTACCCCTTCCCTAGATATTTCTACGTAAACAACCCTTTAGTCTGCATGCAATTAAAAGTCAGCATAAATATGACTGCAAAAGTGCTCTGAGCTGCTACTCACTGCCTATGGGGTAACCCTGCTCTGCAGGCATAGTCACCAAGCTATAACACTTCAATAAGGCTGTTTTCTTCTGCCTCTGGTTTGCCGTTGAATTCTTTCCTGGGCCAAGCCAGAAACCCAGTGGGCTAAGCTCCACTTCGGGGTTTGCCTGCCCTGCATGAGAAATACCTGATAGAAGTGGGACTCTATTCTTATTTTTTAAAAATATTTCTTTTTATCAAAGGAATACATGTACTTTTTTTTTTTTTTTTTGAGACAGAGTTTCGCTCTGGTTGCCCAGGCTGGAGTGCAATGGCGCAATCTTTCAAAAGATATTTTTGAGACAAGTGGGATCATACTATATGGACTGGGTATTAAGGATATTAAGAAATCATTGTTCTTTTTTTTTTTTTTTTT
>NW_012102654.1:1545509-1552144 GCF_000951045.1 Mandrillus leucophaeus | reverse complement strand
CTTCACATATGAATGACAACTTGGTGGCTGTATCCTTTTTGTTCTCAAAACTGTAGACCAGTGTTTCTCTAAAGGAGGCAAATCCCCCATTCCCCATACTCCAGAGGGATGTTTGACCAGGTTTGAAGACATTTTTGGTTGTCACAACTGTTGGGGGTTGGGGGTGCTGTTGGCCTCTAGTGAGTAGAGGCCAGGGATGATGCTGACCAACAACCTAAGATGCATGGCGGAGCCCCCTACAGGCCCCAAAGTCAACAGTGCTGAGATTAAGGAACCCTGTCCTAGACATTGCCTCATCGTTTTTGTTGTTTTCTGATAATGAAATGTGTGGCGTGTCTGACATCAATCACATTTTTTTAAATTTGTGATTCAACTTTGTTTCGGCCCAGGGGAATTTTCAGTGGTTTGTGTCCTGCTACTGATGAAGAGGCTGGGTGGATGAGATCCTGTAAGTGATCTGACTCCTAACTTTGCCTACAACACACTCATCTAACTGCACACCCAGTCCTGCTTGCTACCAGAATTAAAACCTCAATTCGTGTAACACATATTTATAATATATATCCAATGCCCAGTGTTCCAGGTACAGATCTAGACTTGGGATGCAGAAATGAGCCAAACAAAACAAAATCCTTACTTTAATGTAGTTCATATTTTTTTTGGAAAAAATGTGCATGGTCATGTGACTGTTCTGTGCCTACCTCTGAAGTTGGGGTGATATCCCACAGCTTTTACTCCATGTGGTTCAGACATTTTCATGTCTCTGCTAGCTCCAAGCTGCTGAGGTCTTAGTATGCCTTGCCAAAGTAAATAGTGAGTAAAAATCAACACAGATAGAAAAAGAAGCATTATCAGAAATTATATGTCTGCAGCTGGGCTGGGGCTAAGTGGATTAGGGTGAAGGTTAGAATTCTAGGGCAGACAAGTCTATATCCTGTCCCCAGTGGTAATAAGTTTATCAGGGTCTTGTTCAACAGCTTGCAAGCTGATGATAAGCTCCCGAGAGTATTGTAGTTTCACAGTTTAAGATCCAGCAGTATGGTTTCAGTTTGCTTAGCTCAGGATACAACAGGGAGACAACATGCAGATTTGCACACAGTCTTTGATCTAAGAGGCTACTAAGGGCCTGTTCCAGGCACTCTGTCCTTTTATTCCCAGACATCTGTTGCCACCCACGAGCATCTTCTTTCAGGAACTAGTCAACAGCAGTCTAGTTAGCCTAAGAGGACTTATTTAAGTATGTTTCGCCTAATAGAATATGTATGTAACATATTCAACATATTTATATTTGAATGACAGATTTTCTGGGTTTTACGACCTGAGCTTATCTTCTAGGTCAGCACTCCCCAGCCTTTTTGGCACCAGGGACCAGTTTCATGAAATACAATTTTTCCACATCTGGGAGGATTGGATGGGGAGTTGGTTTGGGAATGATCGAAGCACATTACATTTATTATGTACTTTATTTTTATTATTATTACATTGTAATATATAATGAAATAATTATGCAGCTCATCATAATATAGAATCAGTGGGAGTCCTGAGCTTGTTTTCGTTTAACTAGATAGTCCCATCTGGGGGTGATGGAGACAGTGACAGATCATCAGGCATTAGATTCTCAAAAGGAGCTCGCAGCCTAAATCCCTTGCATATACCGTTCACAGTAGGGTTCATGCTTCTGTGTGAATATAATGCCACCGCTGATCTGACAGGAAGGAGAGCTCAGGTGGTGATATGAGTGACAGGGAATGGCTGTAAATACAGATGAAGGTTTGCCCACTTACCTACCACTGACCTCCTGCCATGTGGCCCAGGGGTTGGGGACCTCTGTTCTATGTGAATTTCTTCTCCACCCTATGCAGATTTCTGCAGTTGCTAGTGAATAATCCACTTATCTCAGCTGAATTTCACTCTTGATTTTTCAGCTGCCTTCCTAAGGGAGGAAAACTATCTTTGTAAAAAAAAAAAAAAAGCGTTTCTCTGGAAGTCGCATGGCAAATCAAACTCTGTAAGTGATGCTTGGCCAAGGCCTTGTGAATCTTAGAGGCCCCTAAACTTGTCTTTGCCTTTATAGATCACGTACTGTGTCTTGATGAAGTCCTAGGGCAATACTTTGAATTCAGCATGATATACAGAAACTACTGCTTTCATAAATAACAGCAAAAATACAAGCTGGTGATGTCATTTGTTCATATGGCTCAGAAAAAGTCCTATAATGTTAATATGGGAGTCCTTTATGATGAGAACAGGCCTTGGAAGGAGGCAAATGAGTTAACACAGTGAGGAAATTTAACTAGAGTTAAAGACCCAAGATGTTATCACACTTTCCTTACCAGACCTTACCAATCTCCTTGCATAGCAAGCAGGAGCTTCATCCAGAGTAGACATCCTGGATAAGACACAAGAAGGCAAAAAGGTAAGCATTGTATTTAGGACTTTCGCATCTATGAATATGAGTAGGATTTGTGTATAATTTACTTTTCTATTCTTGTCTAGTTTTGACATAGTACTAACCTTATAAATTAGCTCATAAAATTAGTTGGGTGGATGTTTATCTTTTCCTTGTCTCTGAAACAGTTTAATGAGAGATGGGTTATTTATTTGCTCCTTGAAGGTTAGAAAAAATAATTTACAACACCATCTGGGCCTGGTGTCTTGTGGGTGGATGGATGTGGGGGAAGATTTTCAGCACTGATTGAATTTTTAAAATGGTTGTTGACTTACTCGGGTCTTTTTATCCATCATGGAGTCAATTTTAGAAATTTTTATATTTCAGAAGAAAATCCATTTCATCTAATCTTTAATATTTCTTGGTATAAATGTATTCACAGTATCTGCAATTATGGTTTCTTTTTCATTCTTGGTATATATATTTTTTGTGCCTTTTTTTTGTTTGCCTTTTTTTTTTTTTGGTGTTGACTAACCCTGTTTATTTATTTAAAGTACGGACTTTTGTTTTGGTGACTGCCCTGCAAGGTGAATCTTTTCTGAGTTTCTGTCACATCAGGTGGGTCCCCATCTGGGTGTGGGATGAATTCCACAGCATTGCTAGATTTCAAGAATAGATTTCACAGAAAAGACTTAAGAGTTCAAGGTTAAGTAAGGGGAGAAAAGCTGGGGGTACCACACCACCTCCACCCTTCCATCACCCACAGGGAGGCCTGCAGGATGAGCTGCAGCTGATCTGCAGTGAGGGCCTCCTGTCCAGTGGGGGAAATCCCTTCCCTTTGTGTCTTCCCTTTTTGTTGGGTGAGAGCAGGAAAGCAGCTTTTCTGTGGAGAAGTAAACAGAATATTAGAGGCCAGGCTGTCTGGATTTGGGGCAAGCTGTCTCTGGGGTCGTTGGCAGTGTTAGCACCTGGTACTTGGGGACCTCCTTATTGGCCTGCCTATGGGGTCCATGAGTAAGTCATTATTTCCTGGGGAAGTTGAGTTCAGGTGCATTCCTCCTGCTGAAAGGAAAGGCGGAAAGACCCAATTTCGTTTCAGTGAGTGCATTTCCAGACAGCTCTGAGCCAGCACTCAGATCTCTTTATCTGCCTGATCACTCTGTTCCTGCTTGAGGTGCCTGACAGTCTCCTACCTGGATTTCAATTATGTTGATGCTTCCCTGCAATTGGGTCGGATATTGTTATGTGCATGTCAACGTTATGTGCGTGATCACAAAAGCTCATGATTACTCTATCTTTTTTGATGGTTTGTCCCTCTTGTTATTATGTAGTATCCCTCTTTGTCGCTATTAATATTTTGGGAGGGAATTTTGTTAGAAAAAACTATGTTTCAGCAGTTTTACATTTATAAAATAATTGCAACAATTGTACAGAGAGTTCCTATATATATACACCCTCCACCCAGCTTCCCCTATTAATAACATTTCGTGTTAGTATAGGACATTTGTTACAGATAATGAACATATATTGATTAGTATTAATTGAAGTTCATACTTTTATACTTTATTCAGATTTCCTTAGTTTTTCCCCTGTGTCCTATTTCAGTTCTAGGATCCCATCCAAGATGCCATATTGCTTGTAGTTGTTGTGTCTCCTTAGGCTCCTCTTGGTTGTGACAGTCTCTAAGACTTTCTGTGTTTTCGATGACCTTGCGGTTTTGAGGAATGCTAGTCGGTATTTTGTAGAGGGTCCCCCAATTGAGATTTGTCTGATGTTTGTCTCATGCTTAGATGGGGGATGCAGGCTTGTGGGAGGAAGACCGCAGAGGTAAAACACCATTCTCATCACATCATATCAAGGGAACATACAATCAGTGTGACTTATCTCTGTTGTTGGTGTTGAGCTTGATTACCTAACTGAGGTACTGGTTTTCAGGTTTCTTTCCTAGTAAGTTACTTACTTCTTTCCCCTTTCCATAACCACACTGTTTGGAAGGAAGTAATTATGCACACTCCACATGTAAGGGGTAGAGGGTTACACTGTACCTCCTCAAGGGCTTAGTATCTACATAAATTATTTGGAATACTTTTGCACAGATTTGTCTATTGTCTATCTTTCCTTGTTTATTTGTTTGTTTCTTTCAATTATTCAATTTATTTATATCAACATAGACTCATGAATATTTATTTTATACTTTTGAATTATAATCTAATACTACTTCATGTACTTTGTTTCTCTAATTGTTCCAGCTTTGGCCACTGGGAGCTCCTTCGGTTGGCTTCTGTGTTCCTTTGATGTACCTCCATCAATGCAGTTTTCTGTTTTTGTTTGAGCACTTCTTTGCTTTCTGAGATGCTCCAGGCTCATTTGTGTATTATGTTTCCTTCCCTAGTCCTAGAAGCAGACATTTTCCTCTAAGTATCTCCAGTTTTGTTTATTGGGGGACAATATGAGGTGCCAAAATCTGGGCACTAGACTCAGGTGGCATTGCTTCTGGCCCTTTCAGCTGACAGAGCAAGGAAATACAGTGTATGTGTGTTTACTAAGTCATATATATCTATATGTAAGCACTATTTATAAATATTCCCATGTGAAACCATCTGTGTCTATATGAAGCTACACTTGAGTTGATACTGATGTCATTGACTTTAATCCATTATTATGCACATTGTCTAATCCATTGTTATCCAGCCTTCTTCCCTTACTTATCTGTAACCTTCCACTCCAACAGTGAGAAACATAACTTGCATCATCTGTCATCCATTTTTCTAATCCTTCAGTTTCACTATACATGTGCAGTGCTATCAGAATTACTTACCTATGTTCCTGTGGGAAACACTTTTATCAACTGGACCACAGTGCTCATGTGCAGTTTCTTTTGTCTTTAGTCTTACAGACTCCACTCATTTCCAAAGCCAATTAAGTCCACACCTTTGCCCTTTCAGTGAGTTTGTTTCATACATTTGTAATATAATTAAACGGTTTTGTTGTATTTTGCACTTCTTCCTTCTTATTAAGGTTTTAAAAAATCAATTTTATTGAAGTATAATTATGTACAATAAATTGTATCAATGTAAAATGTAATTCAGTGAGCTCTGATAAGTGCAGAAAACCATTGCCACACCCAGGAAACCACTGCCACCATCAAGACATAGAATGCATCCATCACCCTCAAAGCTGCCCCAGCTCCCTTTGCCATCTTTCCTCTCTTCAACCCTGGCCATGGGCTACCACTGATACTCTCTTTTCACCATAAACCAGATTATGGGTTTCTTTTAGTAGTTTTGAGATTCATCCACAATTTTGTATGTACCAATTATTTGCCTCTTTAAAAAAAAACCTGACTACTACTCCATTGTACAGATATACCTCAGTTTACAAATCTTTATTTTACTCAACATCTGTTTATTTAGCATCTGTTGAGGAATATTTGGTTCATTACAAGTTTTTAACTTTTGTGAATGAATGAAGCGACTACGAACATTTATGTCCCAGTCCTCATGTGCATATAACCTTTCTTTTCTCTTGGGTAAATAACTTGGAGTGGAATGTCTGGGTCATATGGTAGATGTAGGTTTAACTTGAAAAAAGGGTCACTTTTTCAAATTAGTGGTGACATTTTAATTTCTGCCAGCAGTGTGTGGGAGCCTTCACACATCCTGCTCTCACTCTGACTCTCCTGGGTCTCTCTTGTAGTGACCCTTGTGATTACATTGGGCCCACCCAGAAAATTCAGGACAATATCCCTATGGCAAGATCCTTAACTTAAAAAAATAGCTTTATAGAGGTATAATTGATATGCAATAAAGTGCATATTTGATATATACAATTTAATGAGTTTGGACCTAGGCATATGCCCAAGAAATCATCACCACAATCAAGGTAATAGACATGTTCATCACTTTGAAAAGTTGTCTTGTGTCCCTTTGTTTTTGGGATTCTTAACTGAATCACATCTGCAAAATCCTTTTTGCCCTATAAGGTAATGTTCACAGATTCTGGGAATTAGCATGTAGACATCTTTGGTGGGTTGGGGCAGTCATTATTCAGACTAACACAGACCCCTACTCCTCAATCAGAACAGTCTTAAAGAACCTGTGACTGTATTTCATCTCCCACTTCACCACTCATAAGGAACAACACAGGGATGACGAGCATTTTTTCATGTGTCTGTTGACTGTATGCATGTCTTCTTTTGAGAAATGTCTGTTCATATCCTTTGCCCACTTTTTGATGGGGTTGTTTG
>NW_012102654.1:1515428-1544279 GCF_000951045.1 Mandrillus leucophaeus | reverse complement strand
CTGGAGCGCAGGGTGCATGGATGAAACACAGGAGATGAGATTCAAAAGATTAACTAGGCAATCTGATCATACAGCTCATTTTCAGCTAATGTGAGACCGCTGTCTTCTACTTTGAGTAAGACAGGAAGAAATTGGAGGATTTTTGAGCAGAACGAAAAACGATCTGGCATATTTTAACAATCTTACTCTGGCTATTGTGTCTAGAATAAACTAAAAGAGGGTAAAGTGGAAGCAGGAGAAGAATTAGGAAGTTTTTATAATAATCCAGGCAAGTAAGAAGAATGGCTTGAATCAAGGTAGAAGCAGCAGTGGTGGTAAAAATTGGTTAGGTTTCTTGATATCATTTGGAGATATGGCCAAAGATTTGTTGGTGAATTAAATATGGGATGTGAGAGAAAAAGAGGAAGCAAGGATAATTCCAAGTTTTTTTGTTCTTTTTTCTTGAGCCATTAGAAGGATGCAGTTAAAATTTATGAAATGTGGAAAGCTGCTGGAATGGCAGATTGAAGGGAGAAGATTAAATTTAATTTTGTGCATATTAAATTGAGATGCCTAGTAGACAAGCTTATGGAGAGATTAAAGAAGCAGTTGGAGTTTAGGAAGAAGGCTGGACTGAGGATGTAAATTTTGGAGTTGTCAAAATATAGGTGGTATTTCAAGTTATAAGACTGGATGAAATCATCAAAATGGTGAATATACAGAGAATATACAAAGTTCTACAATATTAAGAGGTTGGGAAGGTGAAGAGTACCCAGAAAAGTAGACTGAGAAACTACAACTATTGAAGTAGGAGGAAAACCAGGTGAGTGTGTTTTCTTGGAAGCCTAGTGAATAAAAATGTTTCAAGTAAGGTGCAGATTGAGAACTGATCTCTGAATGTAGCAACGTGAAGGCCAGTGGTGACCTTATAATAGCAATTTTGATAAAGCTGGGGTTGGGGGCACATGCAAAAATCGGATTGGAATAGTTTTGAGCATGGAGAGAAGATAATTGAGATATAGCAATCACTATCAAGGCGTCAAGCTCTAAAGGGAGGGAACAAATAGGGTGATACCCAAAGAGCATAGGGAGGTCAAAATGTGGTGGTTGGTAAGCTAGAAAAACAATGTTTGGAGAAGACCTAATAGAGAGGGAAGGATTCAATATAGAAGGGGAAAGAACAGTGGAGAAGAGAGAGGAAACTACTGCTGGAGAGGTGTCCTTGAGTAGCCAAGAGGAATGATCACAGGTTGGTCCCAGCTAGGAACTGGGTTGTAGGTGCATAAGGTTGGTTCTAACTAAGAGCAGAGAGGGCATTCACAGTTTGATCCCATTTGCTCAGAAAACCCACATCATTAAGGCATTAACCTACTCACAGGAAGCCCAGCACCTTAATTTAGAAAACTAGATCTTAGTGAAGTTAAGTGGCTTGTTTATATTTAACCCATAATTTTTGTGGCTGCCTCTTTTCCATGATTTTTTCTTTTAATTTTCAATAGCTTCTATAACAGAGTTTATAGAAAAGCTAATTTTAGAAACAATAATTAGCACAACTAATTACTTGCTGTTAGGAATTTTACTAGGGTAATAAATGAAAAAGCTTCAGATTGTCCCCAATCTGTCATTGAGGAAATACAATTTCCCCTCAAACATGTGAGTTATTTTTCACCGAGAACATATGGGAAGGGCTCTTTCTCAAAGTTCTCCAGACAAAAATCGAAGGAATACTAGAAAACTACAAAGATGTTCTTGCTTTAGAAGCCCAAGTACACCCAGACTTCTTATAGAGAGCTAAAAAGTTTCAGAGCCTGCTTGGTTTCAACTAGGAACAATCTGTAATACCATCATGTATTATCCCCCATGAGATCATCATTTATTGGAGCTAAACTCAGGGGCAGGACAGACATCTCTTGGAGTTAATTAAGTAGGAACTTTAAGGGGATTGCTCTTCCCTGCTGGACACCAAAGTGAACCTGTACAAACATCTCAGGCCTTTCCCTCTCCATCTTGATTCTATTTGTCAAGATGTCAGGTCTTATAAAAAGTCAAGGAAAACTCTGAGAACTTAGGTTCTGCCAATCAAGCTGGCCTGGGAGAGACTTGTTCTCTCAGTAGTTAGAGGAGTTAGAGTTAAGTAACAGGACTATACTGTATATGGAAGTGGACACTTCTACTCTTTTATGACAGATGACTTTTTCTCAGTCCTCTTCTGTCTTCCCCTGATAACCCAGTTTGGTGATAAGATAGGTCCTGGGGTCTCTTGTTGGTGACCCTCAACACCTTTGGGAGGCCAAGCACGCTTATTCTAGAGCCCAGGATAGAGGACACAGAGTTGGACACAGCCTAGTTCTGCCAGAGGCTTGGTAGAGTGCGAATGTCCTTTTCCATCTTCAATTCCTTCTGCCCTGCATCGTATCCCCTGGATGGTGTGGACCTAGGGGAGGAGAAAACTATTACAATCTTAAGTGAAAGATGTAAAAGAACTTCTAAGTCACATGTGTGTTCCAACCCAGTTCACAAGTTAAGAAGACTAATAAATTTTAGGGACCTATAGCAAACATCTCTTGTTTTACCTGTCAAAATTGCACTTTCTTCTGGCAACAATGATCCTCTTCTTTTGGGAGCTGTATCTCCTTTCTCCCTCATGCCTGCCTTCTCCTCTCAATCCATCATGTGGGATAGTCCTATTCTTACATGACTCAGCTCATCTGCCCATTGTCAATGAGGTCAAGAAGGAGCATTTGACCCTTGCTGATTAATCACAGCCCCTCCCTGGAATTTTGTCTTGTGACTAAAACCTGTTCATCTCCAGTTCTGACAGCAAAAATTCTAGGAGCCATCCTTGTTTCTTCCTTTTCTCACATCCTACATCCAAATTCACCAGCAAGTCCCATCAAGCCCATCTCTGAAAGCTATCCTTTTTGCATCTTGGTTATCACCTTGGTTAAGATACCATTATCTCATCTGGATATGGTGCCTGGGCCCTTGCTAACTGGCTTCTTTACCTTAACTCTTGTCCCATTAACTTCTGTGCTCGACACAACAGTCAGGGTGGTATTTTTAAAATAAAAATATGATCATGTCATTCTTCTGCTTAAAACCTCAATAGGCGTCAGTGTTCATAGCACCACTATTCACAGTAGCCAAAAGGTGGCAGTTCAAATGCCTACCAATGGATCCATTCAAGCCTACCTGGTACACCTCTCTTGCTCACAACAATCCAGTCACTCTGTGTACCTTGCTGTTCCTGTGCGCTGCCTTATGTCATATCTTGCTGGGCACCTTTTCTTCTTCAAAACTCAGCTTAAATAGAACCTGCCAAAGAGGCCTTCTTGTCCAGCCTATGTGTGACAGGTACCACTCCACCCAATTTCTCTCTATCACATAGTCTTTTTTATTTTTTTATGGGACTTATCACAGCCTATAGTTACTTGTTTTCTTATTTGTTTAAAGTTTGTCACCTCAAATAGGGTGCATGATCTTGATTGCAAGATCTTTTCTAGCTTATCTATTTAATCTGTTATTCCTGGCACAGTTTGAAACAAAATAAATTTTCAATGTGGTTTGCTTAAGAAATGAAAGACAGCACCCCTGTGACACTGCCCTCTGTGTGAGGAAGACGCTAGTGCACATTGACGAAAGGTTGGAAGGACATGCCGGAGGAAACAGTCAGGAGTCAGGGGCAGCATTCTGGGATAGTGATTCCCGTTGGCTGAGGGCTGGCTGCAACTTTGCCCTTCTTGGGTGGGGATAACTGCTCCCTCTTTGGATTTTGCTATCCAATCATCTCATATCATGCCTAAGCCACTGTCAAAGATAAAGAAAGTTGGACATTAAAGGCAGTAAAAATAGATTTCATTCAGTAAACTATAGCAGTGGGGGAAAGAGCTGAGCTCCATTTGGATTTGCACAGAGGTGACTAGGTAATGTAAGGGGTCAATCTATTCCATGCTGTATCTGTACCACATTTTCTTTATCCAGTCTGCCATCGATGGACATCTAGGTTGATTCCATGTCTCTGCTATTGTGAATAGTGCTGCAGTGAGCATATGTGTGCATGTGTCTTTTTGGCAGAGCGATTTATTTTCTCTTGGGTGTATACCCAATAATGGGATTGCTGGGTTGAGCTGTAGTTCTGTCTTAGGTTCTTTGAGAAATTTCTGGGGCCGGGCGAGGTAGCTCAAGCCTGTAATCCCGGCACTTTGGGAGGCCGAGAAGGGCGGATCACAAGGTCAGGAGATCGAGACCATCCTGGCTAACACGGTGAAACCCTGTCTCTACTAAAAAATACAAAAAAACTAGCCGGGCTAGGTGGCGGGCGCTTGTAGTCCCAGCTACTCGGGAGGCTGAGGCAGAAGAATGGTGTGAACCCGGGAGGCGGAGCTTGCAGTGAGCTGAGATTCGGCCACTGCACTCCAGCCTGGGCTACAGAGCGAGACTCCGTCTCAAAAAAAAAAAAAAAAAAAAGTCAAAGAGAAATTTCTAAACTGCTTTCCACAGTGATTGAACTAATTTATATTCCTACTAGCAGTGTATAAAAAGAACAAAACTATGTCCTTTGCAGCAACATGGATGCAGCTGGAGGTCATTAATGCAGGAACAGAAAACCAAAGACCACATCTAAGTGGGAGTTAAACAGTGAGCACACATGAACATGAAGATGGGAACAACAGACACTGGGGCTACTAGAAGGGGGAGGGAGGGAGAGGAGGGAGGGAGAGGAGCGAAGGTTGAAAAACCAACTATAGAGTACTGTGCACAGTATCTGGGTGATGGGATCATTTGTATAACAAACCTCAGCAGTGAGGAACTTACCCATGTAACAAACCTGCTCGTGTACCCCCGAACCTAAAATAAAAGTTGAAAAAAATAAAAGGGAGAATGAAGGAGTAGTGAGAGGGAGTGAGGGGACTTGAACAGAGTCAGGGAAGTAAAAAATTAGAAAAAAAGGATTGCTCAGTGTAAACACAATTAGGCCTCTGTGTCTGCGAGCTGGCACTTACGGAAGTCAAGCTTCTCCCTCCCGTAGAGATGAGACTGGGACACGGATTTATGTCTTTTTTTTTTTTTTTTTTTTTTTTTGAGTCAGGGTCTGGCTCTGTCGCCCAGGCTGGAGTGCAGTGGCTCAATCTTGGCTCACTGCAATCTCTGCCTCCTGGGCTCAAGTCATCCTCCTACCTCAGCCTCCTAAGTATCTGGGAGTACCAGCACATGCCATTAGCCCAGTTAATTTTTGTAGTTTTTGTAGCAATAGAATTTTGCCATGTTGCCCAAGTTGGTCTCGAACTCCAGAGGTCAATCAGTCCACCTTCCTCAGCCTCCGAAAGTCCTGGGATTACAGGCACGAGCCACTGCACCTGACCGGCTCTGTCTTTCCTGATGGTTACATTCCAAAGGAATGTCCTTCAGTTCCTTGAGAAAGACACTCCTGCATTGTTGGATATACACAGGCATCTCAAAAGGACAGAGGAAGTATTTACAATGGTAAGCTTTTTAAGTAAATGATCTTAGAAAAGGAGATCAGTAACTTATCTTTGAGTGCTAGCCCCAACAAACAGTACCTTCTTTTGACAGCCTTGAGCTTTTCTAGACAAAAACTCATGGGTACTGGTTTGTCCCAGGGTGACAAGACTTTAGGCTGCCAGAAGCCATGTTAGAATTTGGTCAAGCCTCTTAGTGCAGGGGTTTGCACAGGGTCATTAATGGAAAGACTTTTGTCTTCTCACCATGTAAATTCATCACCTGTCACTTAAAATCTAGAGTTTTGGTGTATAAACGTTAACATTTCTCGATGGCATTATATAGCAGGCACTTGCTAGGTGAGTCCTCTGTCTGTCATTCCGGAGGATATTAAGGGAGGAGGTGATCATTGGGGGTAATAGATTGATGAATTAGAGCCAATTACTATTTAATCCTCTTGTCCAGACCAAAGAGGTCAACAAAAAGGAGCATATGTGGCTCAACCATGGGAGGTGTAGGAGAGCACACACGTCTGTTTGTATCTATGGAGCCTTGTATTTTTCTCTTATTTGGTTTTGAGATGTCTCTCTGAAGAGTGGCTATTAGACTCTAGCTCTGTGCTGGGAGGGATCCAGGAATTTGGTCATGAATGTTCACAGTGAGCTTTCCATGGGATTCTTCTTTATCCCAGTGGACTACCTGATGTTTAAGTGCTAAACTTGTGATCAGGTGTCCCTACCACAAGAAGCTTGTGTATGCTGGCAGACACCCTGTGGCTCTTGTCTGATCTATATCCAGTTTATTCCTACCAAGATAGCCATTCCCTAGCACTGCCTTGGTGGGGAAAGAAGTTAGGTCCAATCTGTTGGGCGAATGAGAAACATATAAGGCAACTCAGCAGAAGACATAAAATGACAGAAGCAGTTTATTACTCACAGATCTTGGAGAGAAGAGGCAGCAAGCCTCACAGGCCAACTGGAGTGGGGAGCCATCTGGGACATGCAGACTCAACCAGCCAGTGGAAAACAAAATAGAGAGAGGCCTGTGGGCCAGAGACTATATTAGGATTTAGGGGGTTACTCAAGCAAGTTTTCCCCCAGGGGATTCAAATTGGCAGGTTTACAGCAAGCAGGTCCAAGTTCCATGAGTCACGCTATGACTGACAGTAGGTTGCTGCAGCATGTCTGCACAGTCCGTGCAGGGTGTAGGGTCAGTGGGGCAGGTCAGGTAGGCTGCGTCCAGCTGTCCCATAGGGAGGTGGTCACCGGGAGGCAGTTGTATAAAGCAGATACCTGCATCCACCACATTGAGGCACTGGGAGGAGGCAGAGAACTGGAAACTGTCAAGGGTGACTAAGTCTTGCCTCTGGTATGAGAAAGTCTAACTTAATTCAAAATGGAAGCCAAGGCAACATAAAATTATAGTATTTCACTACAGGCCCACACTCCGTCCCTGGTCTGCTGTGTTGTTGCCCAGCATGAGGTATCTTTAATGGAGAACAAACTCTTCCTGTAATCTGACATGATTAACAGTCTCTGGTCCTTCCTGTGTCCCTAGTGTTTCTTGTAACATTGGATTGATCATTAAGTGTTCCCCTTGGGAGTTCAGCAGCAGGACATTCTGCAAAACTGGATGATGAGAAAAGACTACAATAATAAAACAACTTTTTTTTTTTTTAATCTGTAAGTGAAACTAGAGAGGGATTATCTCTTAAATAAAATATTCATAGATTTTTTTTTTCCTTTTTTTTTTATGGAATCTGCCTGAGATGGAAGCACAGACATCCTCATGCAGTGAGTGTCCCTCTGATAGTAGTGTCATTGTTGCTATTCTGTGAAGGCATTTTGAAGGCTCACATGTCATGCATTGTGCTGAGAACTTTATCAGTTAGTTACATACATGGTTCAACCATGGGACTGTAATTCTTAACCTTTTTTAGAGATGGGACCTTTTGAAAATCTGATGAAAGCTATGGACCTTGTTTCATAGCCTATGCTCATAAATATAACATTTTGCATATCATTGCATAGATCCTCTGAAGCTAAAGAAACCCTGTTTTGGAAACTTATAATGCAGTTGACATTCACTGATACTCCCTGATCATCCACCCTCTGAAATACAATGCACTGGGCATTTGGACTGAAACAGGGATGGAAAGTCCAGGGCTCCTGTCTCAGGAGTTTATAGTTTTAAGGAAGAAGTAAACACACACTGAGGATAGGGCAAAATTAGTAAGTCCCATAGGAGAAATATTTACAGTGCTTTAATATTGTGTAGTGGCTTATTTTCTGAAACATTCAGTATGTAGCCTTTTCAGAATGGCTTCTTTTACTTAATTACTTAAGTTTTTTCCAGGTGTTTTCATGTCTTGATTACAAAGTTAATGTTAATTCCTGCAAGATGGTATGAATATACTTGGTTAATATGTGTCTTCCCCTGTTAGAGCTTTTTGAGGTTGGAGATGTCCCATTTTTATGATTTCGGATTTTTTTTATCAGTTCCTGGCATAAATTGATAAGCAGTTAATGTTAGATGGATGACTTAATAAATGAATGAATAAGTGGATGGGTAGATAGATGGATGAGTGTATGTATGTATGTACAGATGGATGGAGACACAACTAGGTTATGGGTTAAAAGCCAGATTTCTTACTGCGACACTCAGGATCCTTAATATGGACAAGCCTGCTGGATGGTTTGCAAAAAGACAGGGCCCAGCCAGATTCCTAACATTCAAGGTACTTTGGAATTTTAAGAGGCAAAAAGAGAAACACAAGAAAGACAACTCGTGGACTACCAATCCCAATGTAAATTTTTGTGCACACTTATACTTACAAATACTTTGGAATTTTAGGGAATGTGTGTGTGTGTGTGTGTGTGTGTGTTTAAATTACAACTTTCCTTTTTATTTCTTCCACCAGGAAATAAAAACTTTAATTACAAAAGCTAACCATGTTAGGTTTTCTGACATTGAAAATGCAGCGACCATGTCCATTGCCCTCAGGTGGTGCCTAATCATATGCATGAGACCTAAAGCATAGTAGGGACATTGCACAAGCACACAGAAATGCAACAAAAGCTCTGTGTTTTAAACAGCTGATCCACATAAAAATAAGAGTAGACCCCATAGATAGGAACTTGGTCTGACTTGAGATCAATGTCTTCTTGGAACCAAACATAATACCACACAAGTAGGAGCTGATAAATAAATATGTGATGAATTATAATAAAATGTGAGATCGGTGAACATGGCAGTCTTATAATTGTGAGAGGCATGTGGTATAATAGAAGTGGCCATGGGCCAGGGCACCTGTACTCACTATTACTTGCTGCCCCTCCATCCACTCCCGTCCTCCATGACTTGCCCTACACTGGCTTCCATGGAAGTGCTGTCTTGCTTTTGGCTTTTGATGGGTCTGGCCAATGGTGGGCAATGACAAGACGTCAGAGGGAGGGAAGCAAAGAGCGGCCGGGGCACTGAAAGCCCTGGCTCCCTCCCTGTGGTGTCTCCAGGGCTGACTGTGTTTCTCAAAAGTCAGAGCTTCTGTCACTCCATTCCCCTTTCTGTCACTATTCCAGGCCTAGGGATGGAGAAGTTGATACTATCCCAAGAGTACTGCACTATTCCTGTGGTTTCTTTATAAACACACATGCCTTTGTAAATAGACCCTTGAGGGGCAAGGTGTGTGGCTCACAACTGTAATCCCAGTACTTTGGAAGGCTGAGGTAGGAGGATCACTTGAGTCCAGGGGTTTGAGACCAGCCTGGGCAACATAGTGAGACTCCACCTCTTAAAAAAAAAAAAAAGACAAATAAAATAAAATGAGTTAGTCAGGTATGATAGCACATGCACCTGTGGTCCTTTGAGCCCAGGAGGTCAAGGGAGCTGTGATCACACCACTGCATTCCAGCCTGGGAGACAGAGTGAGACCTTGTCTCACACACACAGAAAGACTCTCCATGAAAGCCTTCTCAAATTGCCTAATTTGGACATTGCCACCTTTTCTTTGGCCTGGACAGATACACTTGTTATCAGGGTCAATTTGGCTTTGTATAATAGAAATCTACTCGAATGTGTTAAAGAAAAGAAAGCAAGTCATGGGATGATGCATTATAGGACCTTCTGTAAGTAAGGTCAGCAGAGCCTCTCTCATTAGGGGCTGGAACTGGAACTGGAGGGTCATTGAGAAGCAAGACAGCTATGCTCTGTGCCCTTCTGAGTCCAAATGGGTCTTTTCCAGCTGCTTCCCTCTGAGTGTCTTCTCTCTCTCCTTTTCTCCACCTCCCACCCCTCAATACAGTCCTCATGTCAGGCTTTCTGTGCTTCCCTGTGCACCTGGTGGAAGATGGTCCCTACTTAATCACCAGTTTACATGTCCTCAATCCAGATTACTCACTCAGGTTCACTATGGCTCTTAAATCTTAGAAGAACAATTGGGTTTCCCCAGATAGGGTCAGCACTCCATGCTTGTTTAAGTAGCTGTGGCCAGGGGATCCATGTCATGTAGTACAAACATGAGTACCCTGAGTGTGGGGGTAAGTGGCCCACAGAGAAGAGAAAGCTGGGCTGGAGGTGTCAGCTGGAAGAAAGATGAAGATGGCTCATTCTGAGCCCATGCATGCACAGTCTCATTGTCATGTTCACTCGTAGCTGGCACAGGGAAAACCGTGATTGGTGCAGGAAAGAATTACATTGTGCTGGTGTGAGATCAAAGAAGAATTTCTTTTATTTATCCATCTAAAAGGAAATCTTGTAAGGTAATGCAACAATGCATAAGTTGCTCCTTTGATGAAATACATATTTTAGAAATAATATTCTCTTTAGAATGCTAGAAAATTGCAAAAAATATGTCTCATCATTTTCCCATATATGCTTACCAAAATAAGGGCTTAGCTGGCACTGAATACAGCAGAATCTCTGTGTTAAGACTGCTCCTCATTTAATGATGACACTACACCCAAGTTAACAAAAACACTTCTTCAAATATGTAGGGTATTTCTCTATTTGCCATAGAAACTCAGGTTTCCTATTTTAGTTTAATTTCACCTTCTTTTCTACCTCAAGATGAATAACTACTAATTTGGAAATAAGAATTTCAGTTTTAGAAATTGGGGTAAGACGGATAACTGGTAAATTCTATAAGATGAGCTTGGCAGGGGCTTAGGTGCTAGAGGAGGAGGTGGTAGTTGTAGGAGCTATGTGGTGGGGAGGGCACATAACTAGACTGTGAGGTCTTTTCCATCACCTGCAGGCCTACAGTAGTGAGAGGAGAGAGCTGGGTGGCGCTGGTCCATGGATAGGTCCCTGATAGGCAGCAGAATATTTCATTTTGTATTCCTATTCTTAGAACAATGATTGACACACAGAAGGCACTCAGTATATGTCTGTTAAATGAATCAATGTCCTCTAGTAATTCAAGGTACAGTTAGGGAGAAGAACTACATACACAATATAAAAACCTATGGAAGTTGAGGAAGGATTAGACATCAAGATCTTAACAGTGGTTATTTCTGGGGGAGGGAGAAGGAAAGAATTATTGGTGTCTTATTTTCTTTTAATTTTTGCTTCCGTATTTTGGCTTTTCTCTACAAAAGAGCATTTATTTATTTTGAATTTAAAAAGGGCAATTGATGTAAACAATGAATATAAATATATTCATATCATTATATAAGACAGAAATCTGAGGATTCAGATTCTTTCTGTCTCTTTGTTCTATCAGTGTATGAGTTCCCGTGTTGAGGCTGGTTGCCAAGGTGCTCGAGAAGGCTGTGGGGTACAATTGTAGATACAGGTCTCACTGATATTCCTATTGAGGTAAGAGTTGGGACTTTACTCTAGAGGTGGGTCTTGGACACTGGACCAAATTGAGGACTAGCTAAAATAGGTCCAGTGTGGAAGCAGCTTTCCTTAAGACATCGGTATGCCATGTCAGTTTACCATTGCCATGCCAACACCTGGAAGTTACTATCCCTTTCCATGGCAATGACCTTGACAATCTGGAAGTTACCACTGTTTTTCTAGAAATTTCTGCATAAACTGTCCCTTAATTTTCATATAATTAAAAGTAGGTATAAATATGAGTGCAGATCTGCCCTGAGCTGCTGTTCTTGGCACCTCTGCCTGTGGGGTAGCCCTGTTCTGCAAGGTGTGGTATGTGTGTTGCTGCTGTACCCTGCCACCTCAATAAAAGTTGCTGTTTAACACCACTGGCTCGCCCTGGAATTCTTTCCTGGGTGAAGCCAAGAACCCTCCTGAACTAAGCCCGAATTTCAGGGCTTGCTTCTTCTGCATCATTGTGGCTCTTCTCTCTCTCAATTCGTTTTGAAATTATGTAACATTTAGACATACAATTAATGCATATAATGTACATAAAGGTCATGAAACATTTTTAAAAGTACTGTGATGTCACTGACCAAGGTAAGAACCTCAAATTTACCAGTAATGTGAAGTTATCTGTGTGCTTCAACTCAGTGACCCTGCCTTCCTCCTCTGTTGAAGGAATATACTGCCTTGATATTTATTTTGTTATTCCACAGCTATGTTATTCTGATGCATAAATAAATTCATGCATTGCTACGTAATATGTCTCAGATTTGTTCTTGAGTCATAAAAATATTCTGTATGTGGTTCTTAGAGACTCACTGTGTCCGTTTTACATTATACATCTAAGATTCATCTATGACAAAATGTGTTGCTATATTTCTTTGACTTATGCTGAGATAGAAATTCTATGCTGTGATTATACAAAACGTATTTATTCTTGATTTATGGACATTTGGGTTGTTTATTTTATTGTGATGCAGAAAAATGCTATGATCATTCTTGCATAAATCTCCTTTTGTATGTGTGAAGGAGTGTCTCAATAATTACCTGGGGATGGAGTGGTTGGGTAATATATTATGCATATTCAGCCTTACAAGATAATGCCTAATTATTCCACAAACTGATGGTACCCATTTATAGCTTCACCCACAGAGTATAGCTACTTCGTTGCTCTTTAACCTAGTATAGCTCTGACAGCTAATAATATTCAGAATATTATTAATATGCTTATTGGCCATTTGTGTTTCCTATTTTCTGAGTTACCTGTTTATCATTTTTGTTCATTGTCCTCATTTTTGGTTGTCTTTTTTCTTCTAATTTATAGAAATTTCTTATATATTTATGGATGTGAATGCTTTATGACACTTATCTTTTTCCAATGTGAGATTTGTCAGTTGATCTTTATGTATAGCTTGCCACTTTTTAACAAGAATATGGTGGAAAATTTTTATTTTACACTGCTGCCACATTCTGTTCATTATAAATAAGTCATGAAAAGCCAAGCTAGTACACTTTTATGGAAAGGCAGTTAATGAATTTGGGGTATGTTTAAAAAATATGACTGGGACTCCTTTGTAGATATCTTTGATGGTTACTCATAATATCCAGATTCACACTAAGCATGGAAATGTCCCAGGTCTCAGTCCTTAGGCATTTTCTATCTGTTCCTATTCCTGTAATAATTTCACCCAGTCTCCTGGATATACACTGTTTTTAAAATTGAGGGCTGGGCACGTCTGGCTCACGTCTGTAATCCCAGCACTTTGGGAGGCTGAGGTGGGTGGATCACCTGAGGTCAGGTCAGGAGTTCAGGACCAGCCTGACCAACACGGCGGAACCCCATCTCTACTAAAAGTACAAAAATTAGCCGGGTGTGGTGGCGAGCGCTTGTAATCCCAGCTACTCGGGAGGCTGAGGCAGGAATTGCTTGAACCTGGGAGGTAGAGGTTGCAGTGAACTAAGATTGCGCCATTGCCCTCCAGCCTGGGCAACAAGAACAAAACTCTGTCTCAAAAAAAAATTGAGATATAATTTGCACACCATAAAATGCCCCCTTTAAAGTATATATTTTAGTATAATGACGAAGTTGTGGACCATCACCACTACCTCATTCCAGAACATTTTTGCCACCTCAGAAAGAAGCCTTACATCCATCAGTGGTCACACTCCATTCTCTCCTCCCTCCAGCACCTGGCAACCATGAATTTGCTTTCTGTCTCTATGGATTTGCTTATTCTGGACATTTTCATATTAATGGAATCTTTCAATATATGACATTTTGTGTCTCATTCTTTCACTTAACATGTTTCCAAGGCTTCATTCCTTTTTAAGGTTGAATAATATTTTATTGTATGTATACAGTGTCATCCCTTGATATCCATGGGGGATTGATTCCAGGAACTCTTCCTGATGCGGACACCAAAATCCAAAAATCCTCAAGTCCCTTATATAAAATGGCATAATATTTGCATACAATCAACATACATCCTCTTGCATACTTTAATACTAAACACAATGTAAATGCTATCTAAATAGTTGTTATATTGTATTTTTGACTTATATTATTTTTTGTTGTCTTGCTATTTTAAATTATTTTTCCTTTTCTTCTTTTTCTTTATTTTTAGTGATTGCATCTTGCTGTGTTGCTCAGGCTGAACTCAGACTCCTGGGCTCAAGCGATCCTCACTCCTCAGTCTCCTGAGTAGCTGAGACTACAGACATACACCACCACCCTAGGTAGTTATTCTTTTAATATTTTTGAATAGTGGTCAGATCCTCAGCTATGGAACTCTAGGATACAGAATGCCAACAGTACCTCATTTTGCTTATTAATTTATTAGTTGATGGACATTTGGGCTGTTTTCACTTTCTGGCTACTATGAATAATGCTGCTATGAACATTCGTGTGTATGTTTTTGTGTGGACATATGATTATAATTCTGTTGAGTCCATACCTAGGAGTAAAATCCTGTGTTATATGGAAAATCTATGCTTAGCGCTTTAAGGAACTAGCAGACTGTTTTCCAAACTGGTTCCACCATTTTACATTCTGAAGGGCAATATATGAAGGTTCCAGTTTCTCCACTTCCTTGCCAACATTTATTATTGTCTGTCTCACTGATGATAGCTACTACAGTGTGTAGGTAGTGGTATCTCATTGTGGCTTTTATTTGTATTTCCCTGATGACTAATGATATTGAACATTTTTTCAGGTGCTTATCAAATATTTGTATATCTTAGAGAAATATCTACCCAAATCCGTTGCTGATTTTTAAATGAGGTTACTTATCTTTATTATTGATCAGTAAGAGCTCTTTATATACTGTATATAGTAGGCCTTATTAGAAATATGATTTTCACATATTTTCTCCCCTTTTGTTGGTTGTCTTTTCAGTTCCTGTGTCAAAAATAAAATCAGATCAAATTTTAAAATTGCAGAGTTTTATTGTGCATATGAAACAATAATTCTAGAACCAGGACAACTGAAACTGGAGGTGGTAAGAAACTCTACACAAAGTAGTTACTGTGCAGCTTGCAAAGGATAAATGAGAAAGTATTTTGACCTTTTTCTGGATTGGCTTTTATACATGAACATCCCTTTTTTTTTTTTTAACCTGTTTTCTTTTTTTCTCTTCCTTCTCTCACCCTTCACCCTTAAGTAGGCCCCAGTGTTCCCCTCTTTGTGTCTTCTAAGTTAGAACATGTGGTATTTGGGTTTTCTCTTCCTGCATAAATTTGCTAAGAGTAATGGCCTCCAGCTCCATCCATAATGAACACTCTTTTTAGGGCAGGTAGAGCTGTTTAAGCTGATTTGTCTATCACTGATTGGTTTCATTTCACTGAAACATTCTGACAAGGACATGTGCTTTATTTATAATTAGAGCTATCATTTAGGGGAAATATTAATAAGGGGTTGTTCTAGCCTTATTTATTATGAATAGAGCTAGAGTTGTTCTTTTATATGACTTTTTGTAGTGCTTCCAAATTCCTTAACTTTAGTAATTTTGGAATTTGTGAATAAGAAATCAGAATTTCTGAAATCATAAGTTGTGTTTTTCATTACATTTTATTTATATTTTAAAATAATAATGAAAGGCCATAGTAAAGATTCAATCACTTGTTTTGTAACAGGGTTATACTGAAAGTTCCAGAGGCTTTTTTTTTTTTTTTTGGTTTAAAAAAGTATGTAATACATGCGTGGTTAATTATTATTATCAACCAAGATATTATGACAAGATTATGTATTTTAATACCATGTAAATATATTTTATGCCTTATAAAGAATTTGACACCAGAAAACATTAAAAGAAGGGATTATGAACACAAAATTAATGCCCAATAATCATTTTAAAGGTTGAAAGATATCACAATTATTCTAAAGCTATTTTACAAATAAAAATTTTAAAGATTCAGTCTTAATTTTTCTATCAGGTAATCTTGATCTTTGTTTTATGAGAAATATCAGAGATGTACAGCAATTTCTTTCATTTTTGTCATGGCACTGGCTGAATCATTGATTGCAAGCAAAAGCATCTTTAGTTTGGCTATTGGGGTGCATGTTGCTTCATATAAGCTTATTTTTTAAAATGAGGAAAATATTTTGTCTGCCTGCTGTGATTTTCATTTTATTATGGAAAGTGCTATCATCTTTGCTAGTTCAGATTTAGATCAGTTTCTGATTCCATGTTGGAGTATTTCGTAACATTCACATCTTCTTCTATTTTTGTCTTTCTTTTGGTAAAATGTTTACTTAGAACTGAAGCCTATAGCCAATACTCAAACACTGAAAAGTGCCAGCAAACATTATTCAGTAGTATTCAAATACCATGTAGATCTCCTTGAAATGTTAACAGTGCTACACAGAATCACATGTCAATATTGACAATTTAGGACTCATTTTGCTTTCAAAATTTTTTGTTTCTTGGGACATCCTCCCAGGATTTATAAAGTATTATATTAATCTACATGTACTAGTGTTTATTTTATTTGCAAGAGTGCAGACAGGACCATGAACACAGACTTGAACATGGCCGCAAGTACAAGCACTGCTAATTGATGAGATCCTGACCGTTTCCTACCTACATGCTCCTGCACAGGCCTAGGAGACATTGACCTTAACCTTTGACTACTATTCTTGCCTGTTTCTGTTCTTGCTTCCTACCTCACTCAGTGAATTCCTTCCAGCCACTAATGTCTCTATGTTAATTGTGAAGCTTTAATTTTGCAAGAGAATTAGAATACTTTTTCCCATCTTTCTCAACTAATTTTCCTCAGAATTGGAAAACATGCATTTCCCAGTAATTGCCAAGGAGGAATTTTTGAATGGACAAGTTAGCTTTTTGATGCTTGTATGCACTATTTTCCCTTTGGTATATATTCAGGAGTGAAAATGATGGGCTGTGGGGTAAACTTTCAAACCCTAACCATTTCCAGAGTTGCAGTTTTCATTTACACTCCCAATAATGATGTAAGGAAATTTTATTGCTCTGTATCCTCAAAAAAACACTTAGTATTTTCAGTCTTTTAAAACAATCTTATAAATTGATATAATTATACACATTTTGGGGGGTACATGTGACATTTTGATACATATTCAATGTGTAATGATTAAATCAGGGTAATTGGGATATCCAGCACCTAATAGTGTCATTCTTTTTCGTCTTACCCATTCTGATGAACAAGTTGTGGCATCTCATTATAGTTGTAGACTTACATAAAGTGGTAAAACTTGGAAACAATGTACATGACTAAAATGGTATCAGACACTCAATAAGTTTATTCTTTCCATAACACTCAGCAGTTACTCTGCCTTTTAAAATCCAGAAAACATTAGCTCAAATGTCCATTCCTTTCCATATTCTATTGAAGTCTAATGCCTTCCCTAACATTTCTGTGAATTTCCAGGTAAGATATGCTTGATGGTCACTTTTGGCTCTGATGGTCTGCCTCTTAGAAAATGTTAATTTTCTGCTTCATGTTTTGGTGCAATTTTCTCAGTGGCCTTGTCATTGACTCCAAATGGAACTGAGTCCCTTTCCTTGCTATGCACACAAAGCCACTCAGACAAGCCCTTTTGTAACAGGTGTATGAGGTTGTGAGAACTGCATCTTGAAGTAAAAATGACTTAAAATTGAAAATCAAACATTCTTGTTCTTAGAAGTCTTTGGCTACTCCATCATATAATTTGACCCTCTTTTCTTTCTCTTTTTAAAAATCACCTTTCTTGTCTGATCCTTTTTTTTCAGTAACACAGAAACAGAAAATGTTTTCTCATTTTCTTGTGCATAAAAATTTAACTCTCTCCAGGCTTTTCTCTTAAGCACATTTACAGAATTCCCTTTGCAAATCCAAAACTATGGCAGAAGCTTAGAAACTAACTGACACTTGTAGGGACCTGATGAGGCTCAGAGACAAAGCACGACTATCATTCCCAATTTCTTGTATAGAAGCAGATAGTAGTTCTATTTTTTTAATTCAGTAAGCATTAAAAGAGGAAAATAAAATGATATTAACAACATCTTAATACTTTTATCTCTGAACGATGATCACTCTAAAGTTATTTTTTATTTTATTAAATTTCACTTTCTATGCTGTCTAAATTTTCTAGATAAACATGTCATGTCACATTCTCTTAGACACAGGTCACTTTAAGAAATTTCAATTTTATTAAATTTCACTTTATATAATTTCTAAATTTTCTAGGTGTATTAGTTCATTTTCACACTGCTATAAAGATATTATGTTGGTGCAAAAGTAATTGCGGTTTTTGCCATTCAAAATAATGGCAAAAACCGCAATTACTTTTGCGTCAATACTACCCAAGACTGGGTAATTTAGAAAGGAATGAGGTTTAATTGACTCAGTTCCACATGGCTGGGAAAGCCTCAGGAAACTTACAATCATGACAGAAGGTGAAGGGGAAGCAGACCTTCCTCACATGGTGGCAGGAAAGAGAAGTGCAAGCAGGGGAAATGCCGGAAGCTTATAAAACCACCAGATATCCTGAGAACTTACTCATTATCACAAGAACAGCAGGGGGGAATCTGCCCCCATGATCCAGTCACCTCCCACGAGGTCTCTCCCTTAATGCCTGGGGATTACAATTCAAGATGAGATTTGGGTGGGAACACAAAGTTTAACCGTATCACTAGGTAAATGTTTCATGTCAGATTCTCTTAGAGACCCATCCCTTTAAGAAACGTGTCCCTTCTTTGGGAATAGTGGTATCAGTACAAGTGCAGCAAGTGCAGCACAGAGGTTCAAACCTTGGGAATCAGATAGATCTAGGGTCAAAGCCTACCTCCATTACTTACAAATTGGGTTTCCTTGGGCAATTCATATCACCTTTCCTCATTTAAATGGAAGATGCCTACAGCATTAAATCAGACAATGTATGCTAAATGCTTAACTACAATGTCTGTCATATATTGAGATAAGCCTTTGGACCTAAAAATAACAATGTTAGTGGTTTTCAAAGGGTGACATATTCAGTTTAGTAGTGCCATGTATAAGAAAGAATTTATTACCAGTTATAATCAAAGCACAAAAGCTTGTAATTGATTATTGACTTAAATATGTATATTCAATCAGTTTACTCAAAAATATACATGTATACATAAAGTGGCTCTAAAATAATCCCTATAGTCACGTGGCTTGTACACATTTGATTTCAGAATTCCTTCTTAGTGGAGGAAGGTGGAACTATATTAAAAATTTCTGGGAAGCCCATTATCTATGTTCCATCTCATTTAACTCTTACTCACTGGTTGAAATGGTTATAAGTGATTAAATTCTCTGTGATTTGTGATTGTATAACTATTTCAATCTTTTATTGATTTTTATTACCATGAGTAAATTTTAGTAAGAGAGAAAGCAAGAGATTAATTAAGAAGTTTTAAGTACTGTGCTTATATAGTATATGGGAGAAGGATGCAATAAAAATCTTTATTAGGAGCTTACAACAATCAGGATGATCAAATAGGAATTCAAAATGATGGTCAAATGACTTTGCAGTGATACTTCTATTCTGATAATTTATTACATTTGGCTGATTTCATCGTTCTCATGAAAGATCAAGCATGAACCGCTATTTACTTTATTTCAGCCCAAATTATTAAGTTGCCACAGAATGCTTCTAATACATGTTTTGAGGGGGAAAAACGGTGAAACCCACTACTTTAGGATTTCCCGAACCTGTTCTATTTAAGATCTGCAATTGCATGGTCCACATTGCAACTGCAATTGCCTCTTTTGTAGCATAAAGATCTTTATGCAACTTCTCTTTCTCTTCGTTTTCTTTGCGCATGTTTGTTTCTTTTCTTTCCATTTCTTTCCCTTGGTTTTCTTATTTCATACAGCAAGAATTGTTTCATAATGAAACTCAGTTATTAAGTGTTCAGCTATTCAGAAAGAGAACTAATTAGCTGTTAAAAAGTATATTTTCCTGGAGAAGGAAATAAAGGATGGGAAAGGAGATATTCTTGTAGGAGAGCTTTCAGGAGTTCCAGTGCAACTACCATTATTGAAAATATCATTTTCAGTGGATCTGCGAGAAACAATTACTAATTGATGCAATGAACATTTAAGTTTGGCTGCTTTTTGAGAATAGGATGGCAAAAGTGCAATGAGGCAGATTAAGAATTTAGAAAACCTAAGGTACTTTATCGTATATCTCATATTTTACAGCAGATATAATTTGTTAAGATACCTGTTGTCTATGAGCAGAAACTTACTAGAATTGTATAATAAAGCCTCCAGCAAATCAGCATCCCCTGTGTTCCCTGCAGGGAGCACAGCCATCTTCACATTAATTAGGAATTCGAGAATGAGGGAAGGAACTGATGAGCAAGAAGTCACCAGTGTCTCATGTTAGTGTCAGAGGATCTCACTACATCAGTCACTCGGTCTTTCTCGTGGCTGACCTGAATGGGTAGCCATTGGTGTCACTTCTGCTATAAATTAATTAAATTATATAAATATGCAGAAATTACAGTAAAATGATGTTTCTCTCATAGAGGTCATGTTCTTATGGCATTTTTCAGGTCATAGGTCCTCAGGGCAGTGGACCCTGGTGCCAATTTCCAGGGTACCAAGTCCGAGTGACAGTCGTGGGAAGGGTCCCTCTTTCTACTTCTGCCATTAACTTTCTGTGATTATTTAGGATCCATCTAATATGATGACCCCTCAAATGGCTTTGACTTTGGTAAAGAGATCTCCCTTAAAGCTTTTTTTTTTTTTTCTTTTAAGACTGTTTGCATTTGCTATTCTGTTGTGAATGAAGAAAGTAGGCAGAATAGCTTGTGCTTCTATATGAGGTTGAGCTAAATTAAAGATAAGTTGTTTCTTTTGCCCCATTCTAGTGAGCAGTTCTCTTGTAGAATGATTTGCTGTGGTTTGTTTTGAGACGTGCTCTGCCTCCTGCCCGTTGTCTGACTGAGCAATTAACTTTTAAGACCTCATTCTTCTATTCTTCGTAATGAGGAAGTTTCATTCACTTATTCAACAGATGTAAATTGAATCTTGACCATATGCCAGGCGTAGTAAACGCACATTGCTTTCCAAATTCTTCACCATACAGGTTCCCCCTTATAATATTTTCTCCATTTGGTCTTTTTATTTTGAAAGACATGATCTACCAAATGGACTGTGTGTTAAGTAATATAATTTTTATTCTCTAAAAATAGAAGACATTTAGAATTGACAATCACAGCTTCTGATTAGCTAGCGATAATGATGCCAGCCAACAAAGAAAACTCACTCCTGGGGTTAGCTTTTAGAGCTGTACTGCCAGTAAATGTGCTGTTTCCATTAGGGATTTAAAAAAAGTTAAAATAATTCTAACTTTAATCACTTTGTTAAAAAGAGTCATCTGCATATAGATGCATTATCCTATCTGTTCTTTCACGCTTAATTCATGGTTCCTGAACCCCTCTGATAACCATTTCTGGCATAAAGAGGAGACATAAGTAATTTCAGTTGTCATATCAATGGGATTAATATTTCTAGGAAGTCTTGTTTTCGTGGGATCTTTTCCATTGTTTTTCTACAATATTGAAAATGGTTCAGAGTTAAGAATCCAGGAACTTCAAAGTAGGATGGGTGGGATGGTCTTTGTTCTAAGTCACTATGGTCTAATAATTCAAAGGATAAATAAACAAAATAATATCATTGAGCATGGAGGTTTTGGTTCTGAATTTGTTAGCAGATGCTCAGCACAGCAAGAAATCACCTCACATCCACTGTGTAGATGCTTGTGGAAAATGATTTATCCTTCCAGGAAATAAATACCCTTGACATCTTCTCAATGAGCCATGTCCTCTTTTGATCATGGGCGAAATAGTTTGAGAGATCAGCTCACTAGTTAAATCACTGGGCTGAGATGGGAAAACGTGCATTTGAAAACAATATATTATATTAACAGTAGAAGGCCAGGGAAAATGATGTTCTCAAAACATGCTTGAACCTTTAGATTCAACTTAATTGAGAGCTCACTGTTCTCTTCTCATGCCATCTGATCCCTCCACCCCAAAGCTGATAATTTCCATTTCCGTTTATTCGGTGACCCTCTGGGAACAGGTAACATTTGGCTGATGACTGGAAAATATTTATCGTGGACCTAATGTGTGTGAGAAGCACCTCAGCGCACAAAGAAAGAGGGCTTCTACATATTTCTTCACTTAGAATTTGATTTAACATCTTTTGAGGATTTTTTTATGGGCCAGGAGTTGTGGAGCATAATAACTTAGCTGTCTTTTCCCCTGTCCTTAAGAAGCGTTCAGTGAAATGGAGACATGATAACATGACGCATGGAATCAACAGTCATGCCATTACTGTAGATAAGACAGTGTAGGACAGGAGACCACCCTGCTAAGCTTCTGACATAGATGCTCCAGGCCAGCCATTTTTAGGAGGGGTGCAGTTGATAGCAGTGGTGTTACTCTGAGGCTTCAGAAGAGTGACATTTAAGTCAGGCCTGGAAACAAGGTATAATTCAGCAGGAAAAGTTAAAGAACATTTAGCCTAGAGAAGTAGCAAGAGAAAATGACCCAATCATCCAGAATAAAATGTCCTTGGGAAAGTCATTTTTTCTGGTTGGGAGAACCAGATCTATTTTCCTAAACACCTTGACCTTTGACTTTGAAATCTGACTCTGTTGAAAAAAAGAATCAACAAGGTCCACTGCATTTTCTCTGTAGTACAGTTTAATTTTGTATTCAAAGAAAATGAATCCCAAAGGCTTTATTTTTAACACACAGAGCAATTTCAAAAGCTTTAAGATTCCATTATTATTGGAAATACTTGTCACATTTCTTTTTATTAGAATGAATTGCCAAAGCAGCACAGTATAAAAACCACTGTAAACTTTGGGGGAGGTGTATAGTTGATAATGCTAGAAACTAATACTTAATGATAGAAATTAACATTTATGTAAAAGGTGTTTGTCAGGCATTATGCTAAAAGTTTACACACATAAATTCATTAATCTCATAAAACCTTATGCAGTAAGTACTAGTTTCATGATTTTACCAAGAAAAATGAATGCTAAGAGAAGATCAGTAACTTGCCCAAGGCCACACAATTAGCATGTGGCAAAGTCAGAACTAGTACTTGTTAACACTCTTAAGCTTATCTGTATACACAGTTGACTCTCGAACAACATAGGGATTAGGGACCCCCTGCATAGGTGAAAATCCATATATATATATATTTTGTTTGTTTGTTTGTTTGTTTGTTTGTTTGTTTGTTTTTTGAGGCAGAGTTTTGCTGTGTCACCCAGGCTGGAGTGCAATGGCATGATCTCAGCTCGCTGCAACTTCCCCCTCCTAGGTTCCAGCAAGTCTCCTACCTCAGCCTCCTGAGTAGCTGGGATTACAGGCGCCCACCACCACACCTGGCTAATTTTTGTAGTTTTAGTAGAGACGGGGTTTCACCACGTTGGCCACGGTGGTCTCAAACTCCTGACCTCAGGTCATCTGCCCCCCTCGGCCTCCCAAAGTGCTAAGACTATAGGCGTCAGCCACCATGCCCAGCCCCACAAATAACTTTTGACTCCCTCAGAATGTAACTACAAATAGCCTACTGTTGACCAGAAGCCTTCCTGATGATATAAATAGTTGATGAACACATAATCTGTATGTTTTATGTTATACTGTATTTCTGTATTCTTACAATAAAGTAAGCTATAGAAAATAAAATGTTATTAAGAAAATTATAAGGAAGAAAACATGTGTTTACTATTCATTAAGTAGAAGTGAGTCACCATAAAGTCTTGATCTTTGTTTTCTTCATATTGAGTAGGCTGAGGAGAAAGAGAAAGAGGAGGGGTGGGTCTTGCTGCCTCAGGGGTGGCAGAGGTGGAAGAGAAAGGGGAGGTGAAAGGAGAGGCAGGAAAGGCAGGCACACTCAACGTAACTTACCCCCCAAAAATCTGTGCATGACTGGACCCACGCAGCTCAACGTTGTGTTGTTCAAGGGTCAACTGTATACACGTTTACTTGACATTTAGATAGTATCAAGCTGAAAGATAAGAGCAAGGTGATCTTGAGAATGCCAACTGTGCAACCTGGGGAAATTTTATCTCCATTCCTATAGTAAAGCCTCAATTAACTAGTGTATGCACTTGGGGAATGGGCAAATCAAAGTTCTAGTTAACTAAGGATTATGAAGAAAACCTTGTCTAAAGAAGCCTCACAATGGACAAGACTGAATCCAGTCTTTGATCCATGAGGAGCTTTCACTATCTCAATTCAATATGGCTGATATTAACTGAGCACCAAGGGACCCAGCAGGCCACTTTGGGCATTCTGAATATAAAAGTTGACTCTGCACTTCTAGCAATGTGACAAGTGTAGGCTTGATATCTTCAACAAGCCAATCAGGAAATCTGACTTTTGATGGGACCAGATGCTAGAATGGCGCTTCTTGTTGCTGAAGTTTTGTTGCTTTGAGTTTTTAAAGAGAAATTTATTTCCTGCTCAGGAATTTCACTTCCTCTTTCTACATAGATTCCATCTCCTCTCTTTTTAAGGAGTTACAGAAATTAAAACAAGATCTTCTAAATAAAATATGAAGGCTTTTAAAGTATTTTATTTTAACCCAAGAATACTTTAAAACACATGTCATATGTCATTACTTAAAACCTTTTGGCTGGGTGTGGTGGTTCACACCTGTAATCTCAGCACTTCGGGAGTCCCAAGCGGGTGGATCACCTGAAGGTCAGGAGTTCAAGACCAGCCTGGCCAACATGGTGAAACCCCATCTCTATTAAAAATATAAAAATTTAGCCAGCTGTGGTGGCAGGCATCTGTAATCCCAGCTACTTGGGAGGCTAAGGCAGGAGCATCACTTGAACCTAGGAGTGGGATGTTGCAGTAAGCTGAGATCGTGCCATTGTACTTGAGCCTGGGCAACAAGAGTGAAACTTTGTCTAAATGGCAACAACAACAACAATAACAATAACAATTTTCAATGTCTGTCTGTTCTCAAGACCAGAGAATTAAGTTCTACATCCTTAGCATGACAGCCAAGGCCCTCCACGTGGGGCTTCAATTTATATTTTTAGCCGTACATTCATCAGCATCTTTGCACCCCGTGGAGGTACTGTTTTATAAAAGGCATAAGCTTTGGGATTGAATTTCACCTTCATCGCTTACTGGATGTAATCTTGGGCAAGTTCTAAGTTTCTGTTTTCTCATCTCTAAAATGGGAATAACCATAGTCAAATCTCCCCTGTTCTTTTCTTCTGTCACCCTTCTTTGCTATGGGCCAAGCACATAGGATTTCAGCCCATGATGATGGAATCAGCCCTGGAATGTGTTGCACACAGTGTGTCTCAGGCAGCTCAGTCCGCCAGAAACCACAGGGTCCTTATATTTAGACGGTCCCATGGAAACTTGGCTTGGGATTGATTAGAGACTTTTGATCATCATGGGAAGTTGCCAGCGGCTTTCCAGTTGAAGAGTGGGTAATTTGGAATACAGGGAAATCATCTCGATCTTGATTAAAATAAAGGTGAAGGGAGCCCTGGAGGAGGAACCGGCCTGTAGCGTCGGAAGGACAGATTCAGTTTCAGAAAAGTGAACAAAGTCATCTTAGTTCCAGAGCTGAAATAGGGGGATGAGATGGGGGCAACCACAGCCACACACCTAAGGTGATTTGCTGGGATCAGGGCTGCTGTGCAAATATCGTCATTTTCTTTGTGTCCTAGGGCCTAAGAAAGTTGTCAAGCATTTATTTAAATACCACTTGTAAACCTGAAAAGTTAAATTTATGAGAAAACTTTTCTCCTCTTAGATATTCCAATGCTGTTTATAGGTTTAGTAAAATACTCTTCTGCCTTTCTGTTAATTTATTAAATGTGGTAGGTGGCATAATGGCCTCCCAAAATGTCCCATGTCCGAATCTTTGGATCCTGTGAACATGTGATGTAACAGGGCAAAAGGGATCTTGCAGATGTTGTATCCTAAGATTGCAGACCTTAAGATGGGACGTTATCCTGGGTTATCTGAGTGGGCCCAGTTCAGTTACCCTTGAAAACAGAAACTTCTCCAGCTGGAGGAGAGAGTTGTGAAAGAAGCAGAGGCAGAAGTGGAGGTTTGGAGACCCTAGAAGCATGAGAAGGGGCTTCTTCCACTATTGCTGGTTTTGAGGAAGGCAGGAGGGAACCACACGCCAAGGAATATGGGCAGCCTTTTAAAGCTGAGAACCATCCCCACGAGGCAAAGAAACTGGGATGTTAGTCCCACAATTGCACAAAACTGAATTCTGCTGGCAACCTGAATGAGCCCAAAGCAGATTCTTCCTCAGGACCCCAGCAAGGAGCAAGGAACACAGACCTTCTGATATTTTTATTTCAACTCAGTGAAACCACTGCCAAACTTCTGACCTACATAAACTGAAATAATAAAATGTGTGTCGTTTTAAGGTGCTAAATTTGCTGTAATTTGTTAAGGCAGCAATGGAAAACTAACACTCAAAACACTTCTAAAACTAAATTCAGAGGTTAATAATTTGTCACCTTGTCATCCGTGTTATATAAAGTACTCCAAAAATCAATTTATTTTATCATGCCTATGGTTGATTCTTAATCTTCCTGGATTAAGGGCACTTGTACGTTAAGGGCATACTTTGCCATGCAAAGCTACTTGGGACCATCCTCCCAAGTACATTTAAATTGCCTTTTTGCCAGCTGAGGCCTCACAGCATTCAGAGATTTTGATCCATTCATAAGATATGAAGTTATAAACCCTTATAACACCTTCCCTATGACCCAGGCATCTAATCTGAACTCCTTTTATTTGCCGTGGGGCATCTGGGGATTCCAAGTTCCTACTATGTAAATAGGATTGGTTTGACAACTCAAGTCTCCAGAGTTCAAGATAAGCTCTTGCCTAATTAACCTTTATCTCTAGATTGGAACTGATGAAGCTCTGAACAGCCAGCCCAGTTACTTCACTGCTTAGATTAGACTCAGCCAATCCATATGCTGCTTCTTTCTGAGTTCTTTCCAGATTCTTCCTATCTTGGGGGACCACAACACTTATATTTAAATGACATTGAATTGTAGCCTGCATATCTGTTAAGGTTAGGGCACTCTGCAGTTGCAGGACTAACATCACATTGGTGACATAAATCAGCACTTTTACACATTAGCACAGCTGTCCAGCTTTCCACAATCATTACCATTTGTAACTTTTTAAAACAACCATGGAACACCGATGCCCCAGAGAAAATTTTGTGTTTCTCTAGAAAACTGAAATAGCAGAAGAGTAATATATGTCTTATTTTCTTAATGTAGGAAGCATTTTACATTTTGAAAAATACCAATATAAATATAAATGCATCTGCAACACTGAGTTTTTATTTCAAAGGAAAATAAACTTGGGGTCTTTCTGTAAAATACTTGCACTTAGCAAGATTTATCCAGTTCCTTGTGGAAGCAGCACTAGTCAGTGCTGTAGAAAATACAAGTCAAAGAAAAAGTCACAGCACACAAATAATTTAAGACCTAGAGAAATACATAAGGGAAACGTGATCAAAACAACTAGAAAAGATGGAAAAATTTACTTTAGAAATTATTGTAGGAAATACATCTAGGTGTGAAAGGAGAGCAAAAGAAGTAAGAATTTGTACCAAAACAGGGTTATTTAAGGGAAAGAGGAACATCTTGAAGATTTATAAGTGTTTTAATGGATGTAAAATGACATAGACACTTTTCTGGAAATACATACACTTGGTAATAATATTTTGTATTTTGTATTTTTTTTTTTGAGATAGAGTTTCACTCTCTCACCCAGGCTGGAGGGCAGTGGTGTGGTCTCGGCTCACTTTAACCTCCACCTCCCAGGTTCAAGTGATTCTTCTGCTTCAGCCTACCGAGTAGTTGGGATTACAGGCAGCTGCCATCACGCATGGCTGAATTTTTTTTTTTTTTTTTTTATTGTTAGTAGAGACGGGGTTTCACCATGTTGGCCAGGTTGTTTTCAAACTTCTGACCTCAAGTGATCCACTCACCTTGGCCTCCCAAAGTGCTAGGATTACAGGCATGAGCCACCATGCCTGGGAGGTAATGATATTTTGTGTTTCAGAATCCACTATTATTTTGTCAAACAGGTGTCTTGAAAAAAATGTAATGTTGTTTGAAACAGTTCAGATCCATCTAGTTCACAGCTTCATTCTTTTCAAAATGTCAATACCTCATAAATAGGATACATTATGAATATGTGCTAATTTGGTTAATAAACACATGAAGTGCACAGGTGCGCAAAGTGGAAAACTAAAACAGACCTTGAAGAATAAGACATGAGGAATAAAAAAAAAAATTTGACAAATATTGTGTGAAATATCTCATTTTAGTTAGGAACGTACTTCCAGGAGCCTAAAGCTTGAAAGAAAGCACATTTAGGCAAGCCAAAAAAAAAAAAAAAAAATCCGTAAGACTAAGTGATATAGAATGGGATACCCAGAACAGTAAGTGATCCCATGTTTCAAAAAGCTACTAACAATTTTTAGAAGTACAAAATCAGAAGTGCTTTTATGTTTATATTCATATTTGGTTTAAAATGACAAAGCTTAATCCAAAATTTTAGGCAAAGTGGCCATTAGTCAATTTGATCATTAAGGGAATTAAATCTCAGGGAAATTTGTTTTATGTTTAATGGCTGTGTTACCACTCCAGACAGAAAGACGAGCATTTGTGAGCATCAGAAGAGGGGTGATGCTCTCAGAGGATGGAAAGGAAACCAGCCTTGTTAGAAACTAAGGTATTTGACTATGGGATTCAAAGACTGGGTGAGGGAAGGGTGTATGTGTGAATAAATTGATAAAGGACTTTTCTAAAAACATGCAAATGTGATGATAGTAACAGAATACACTTTGATCTCTCAATTCAAAGTCACAGTAGTGTCTGTAAGAAATCACCTGAAGGACTTCAAGGGCATGGTTTTAATTAATTAATTAATTAATTAATTTTTTTGAGACAGAGTCTTGCTCTGTCACCCAGGCGGGGGTGCAATGGCATGATCTTGGCTCACTGCAGCCTCTGCCTCTGGGAGTCAAGTGATTCTCCAGCCTCAGCCTCCTGAGTAGCTG
>NW_012102654.1:1504531-1515378 GCF_000951045.1 Mandrillus leucophaeus | reverse complement strand
GCACAACCATACCCAGCTAATTTTTGTATGTTTAGTAAAGGTGGGGTTTCTCCATGTTGGCCAGCCTTATCTTGAACTCCTGACATCAGGTGATCTGCCCGCCTTGGCCTTCCGAAGTCCTGGGATTGCAGACGTGAGCCACTGCACCTGGCCAAGGGCATGGTTTAGAATATCCTGTTTGAAGGATGTTTAATTGACACCGAATTGAAGAAACATCTGTCCATGCTGCAAGACTGCAATATTGTACTGCACTCATCAGTACTGGCTCATAAGTTTTTAAAATGAGCCCCTTGACCTTCATCTTTTTCACTGTTTAGGCTCAGAGGATTTAGGCTTTCCATTAGTGAGACAAGTTCCAAATCAAATAAGCACTCTTCTTGTGGACACTTAAAACCTGTTTTAAAAATGTACAAGTAATATATGTTAAATAATGAAAAATGAGAAAATCTGGAGAGCCATGAAGAAGAAAATACAAATCATCAGTTATTGAACTTTCAGAGATGAATATCGTTTTAGTTTTCATCCTTCCAATCTTTCCTCTTTGTATATATTTAACTGGCATATAGAGGAAAGGCATCTCATCTCAGTGGCAGGATAAACAGAAAGCTGTTCAGTAAGTTTAGCTGGGTTCTGTCAACATCGTTTCTTGTCTCTTAATACCATCTTAGACAGATTCCGTAACTTTCTGGTGAAAATTGGATCTTCAACGTTGTGTGTGTGATAAAATGTTACTCTCAAATCTGATTGAGAACACTTCTTGTCTGTCAGTATAGATCCAGACTCAAGGCTTAGAGGACATGATATCCTTTCCCCTTCTAAGACCTTTGCTTTTATAGTCCTGGGGCAGTGGGATTGACTATAGGCTGATTCTGCATGCTTGTAGCAAGCACTGTGGAAAGGTCTGGCTCTACTTGTAGGTGATCTTTCCAGAATACTGGAGACTTAGTATCTCTGTCTTCAGCTTTGTCCTCAGCAATAGTTCTGGGGAAGAGAAGTCTTGCTCAGTGGTCAATTACAGGGATATATTTATGTTTTGTTACAAAATTTGCACATGTATACATGGTACTTTATTCTTTGCTGTTTTTTACTTAAAAGAATATTATGTGACCAAGACAGTGTAGACACACCATTCCTATTCCTCTTGCTAAGCACCACTGAAAACACTGAACATGATATATGAAACAATCAAGTGCTGAAAGGTGGAGAGAAGGCAGACCGGCTGGGCTCCTGGAGACCCAAAGATCAACATGACAGTGAGTTTGCTGGGTTTCTTTTTATATATGAATTTCTTTTTACCTCATATATTCTGAACTAAAGCAGGGAACCTGGAAATACGAACAGGCACATACAAAAACAAACAAACAAAACAAAACAAAACAAAAAAACAAGCCTACTTTCTCTAGACAAACGACCAGCAAAGAGGGAGCAGAACAGAAACCCTCTAGACAACAACTACCCTACCACAGTCAAACACTGTAGAAAAGTCATAGCCACATATGTCTCTGTCAAGAAAGACCAAGTAGAGAGAGCAGACTTCCACTATGGCTGGCTGTAATGAGGCATCCCTCTTCTCTTCCCCTCTCTGGGGTGGTGTCAATGGAGGCTTATTGGATAACCTGAAATCCCACCCATGCCTAGTAATAACAAGGCAGTCCTCCTCTCAGGGAGTCAAAAGTGGTTGTGTGGAGAACCTACTCCTATCTGGCATCAATGAGGTGGCACTCCACTTCCTCCATCAGCTGGATGTGAGAGAAAACATGCTAAAAGAGAAGATTTAAATAAGATCTAGAATCTAATAATGTAGCCCCAAATGCCGAGACATAATTGAAAATCCCTCACCATATAAGGAACCAGAAAAATCTCAACTTGAATGAGAAAAAACAATCAACAGATGACCATAATGAAATGACACAAATGGTGGAATTAGCTGACAAGTATTTTAAAGAAGCCATCATGAAAATGCTTCAATAGCAATTACAAACATGCTTGAAACAAATAAAAAGCAGAAAGTCTCAGCCAAAAACCTAGAAAACCTCAGCAAAGAAACAGAAGCTATCAAGAGGAGCAAAATGGAAATCTTTTAACTGAAAAAAGACAATAACTGAAATAAAAATCTCAATGAACGAGCTCAATAGCAGAATAGAAGAACAGAGGAGATAGTGAATGTTAAGATAGAACAGTAGGAATTAAACAATATGAACAACAGAGAAAAAAAGTTAAAAGTTGAATAAAACTAGAGTGACCTGTGAGTCTATAACAACAAATATAACTTTAGTTTCACTGGAGTTCTAGAAGAAAAGGAGAAAGAGGGATGGAAGTAGTATTAAAAGAAATAGTGGATGAAAGTTTCCCAAATTTGGAAAAGCAAATCCTGGCAAATTCCCCAAAATCAAAGCTCAGCAAATCCCCCCAAAATAAGTCCAAACAAATCCATGCTAAAGCGCATCATAAACTTTTGAAAACCAGAGACAAATAAAAAGCCCCAAACCGGAACATCTACCTATGGGGAAAAACAACTAGAAAGGCTCTGGATTTCTCGTTAGGAACCAGAGGCCAGAAGAAAGGGGCACATCATTTTTCAAGTGTGGAAAGACGGGAACTGCAAACCCAGAATTCTATACTAAGCAATTAATTTTTCAAGAATGAAGAGGAAATAAAGACATCTTCAGATGAAGAAAAACTAAGAGAATTTGTTTCTAGCAGACCTACCCTAAAGAATGGCTGAAAAAAGTTATTGAAACAGAAAGGAAATGATAAAATAAGGGATCCTGGAACATCAGTAAGAAAGAATAAGAACAACAAAAGCAAAAATAATAGGCTTTCCTTCTCCTCCTCAGTTTTCTAAATTGACCATTGAAACAAAGCATAACATCGTCTAATGTGGTTCTCAATCCAGTAAAGAAAATATTTAAGACAAGTGTATCATAAACATCACAGGGTAAAGGGATGTAAAAAGATGTAACATTTCTGTACTTCATTTAAACTAGCAAAATGTCCACACCAGTAGAGTGTCATACATTTCATATATATAATGTAGTACCTAGAGTAACTGCAAAAATCTATACAAAGAGATACACTCAAAAAACTATAGATAAATAAAAATGAAATTCTAAAAAAATTTGTGGCAGGAAGGCAGAAAAAAGAAAAGGGAGAAATGAAAAACCAAGAGAACAAACAAAAAACAAAACAAAAAGAAGTGAAAGAATTGAACAGATACCTCACCAAAGAAGATATATGGAAACAGAAATATGAGAAGATGCTCCACATAATTTTTTATAGGAAAATACAAATTAAAATGACAATGGGACACAGCTATATACCTATTAGAATGGCTAAAATTTAAAAAGACTGACTATACCAAGTGTTAGTGAGGAAGTGGAGGAAACAACTCTCAGACACTGCTGATGGGAATGGAGAATGGTACAACCACTTTGGAAAACAATTTGGCAGTTTCTTAAGTTAAATAGAAACCTAATTTATGACCCAGAATTCCAACTTTATGTATATTTATCCAAGATAAATGAAAGCATATGTCCATACAACAACATGTATATGAGTATTCATAGTAGCCTTAGGTGTAGTAGTCCAAACCTGAAAATAACCCAATTTTCCATCCACAGGTGATGGATAAACAAGTTGTGGTACATTTATACAATGAAATATTATTCAACAATCAGAAGAAAGGAACAAGTGATATACAGCAACGTGGATGAATCTCAAGCATGCTGCATAAAAGAAGTCAGATGAGAAAAGAGTATATGCAGTGTGATCCCATATATATGAAATTCTGAAAAGTGCAAAGTAATTTATATTTATGGAAAGTTTATCGGTGGTTGCCCGGGAATGGGGAGGGCTATGTAAGAGTGGCACAAGAATTTTTTTGGGGGGTGATTGATATACTTATTATTTTGATCATGTTGATGGTTTCATGGGTATGCATATGTCAAAATGTTTCAAATTTTATTATTTAATATGTGCAGTTTATTATATGAAAATTAAACCTCAATAAAGGTAGTATTAAAAAAGAATATTGTGATAACCTCACTGTATCACTAAATATCCTTTAATAACAGTTTTAAATAACTATTTGGTGCTCATTGTATGGAAGCACTATAGTTTATTTAATATTTTATCTATAATTGAACTTTAAAATTGCTCCTAATTTCTATTGTAATAAATGGAGCTGTGGCTAAAACCCATATAGATACATGTGTAGTGAATATAAAATACACTCTACAGTCTTCAGTTTGAAAAATTTTATTTTTTCATGACCTTTTAAGTCTAATTGTGATTCTGCATTTAGGCTGGTAAGAAATTGAGTTTTTTTCTTACTTGGTTCTCCCAGAGTGAATACTTCATGTCTGGAAAATGGGAAAAGCCCACTGATTTGATTAGTTTACACCAGTGTTTATGTCACACATGGACATTTCATCATCTCGAATGGTAAATTTATTGTCTATATATAAGAAAATGGATGAGAATCCATTCCTATCTACTAATAAATAGTAAATATGTTTTCACATGATTTTCTTTTCTCTAACTTATTTTATTGCAAGAATACAGTACATAATACATGTAACATACAAAATTGTGTCAATCGACTGTTATAAGTCTTCTAAAAGGTCAGCAGTAAGCTATTAGTAGTGAAGTTTTGGGGGAGTCAAAAGTTATATGAGGATTTTCAACTACGTGGTTGTCAGAGCCTCTAACCCCTGTGTTGTTCAAAGGTCAACTGCTCATCCAAGATATTATCTTGCAACTTACCATCAATATGAAATACATTAATTAGATATTTTACATTCTTATGTTTTTGTTTTAAGTTTTCAGAATTTGGAGTGTATGTTATGCTTACAGCACAACTCAGTTTGAACTAGTCAGATTTCAAATGTTCGGTGATCACAGGTGGCCAGTGACTTCCATAATGGACAGAGTAGCCCCAAATGCTGCTGTTTTCAGACCTCCTTCTCCAGGGTCACAGCAAAATCTTTTATCAAAATTAAGAGGACCAGCACCTACTTACAGTTTCTACTTTTCAAGCCTGTCCCGTGAAAATCATATTTCATTATGGCTTTAGTTTCTATTTCTTTGATTATAGGTGAAAGTGGACATTTTCTCACTCTTGATGAGCTCTTGTATTCAATCCATGTGAAATGACTCTCTGTCATTTGCTTATTTTTCTACTGGGGTATTCATCTTTTCCTTTTTGATTTGTGATACTCTATGTATTAACCTTTTTAAACTAGATATTGTCAATATGTTCCAATTCTTACTTTACCTCTTAATTTTCTTTATTGCATTTTTGCTAAAGCAAGGTTTTCAATTTGTATCTATCTAAATCTTTTAATATGTTATTTACAATTTTTGCCTTTGGTTTTCTCACCCCAAGATCATGAAAATATTCATCTAAATTTTTGAATAGTTCTTTTATTATATTTATTTAACTTTTCATAATTGACTCTTTAGTTTTTGGAAATTTATTGTGGTAAATTGATGTAAAATAAGAATCCATATTTTAAAAAATAACTAATGATCAAGATCAGTTTATTTAGTCGTTCATCCTCATGCTACTGACCTGAATTCCACCTTTATCATGTACTCTATATGTTTGGGTATATTTCCAGGGCTTATTTTCTGTTGCTTTAATTAGTTTGTCTATTCTGGTGAGAGAAAGCCATTGTTTTCATCACCATAGTTTTAAAATATGTCTATTCATCTGCTAGTGTAAGTTCTTTTTCATCGTTCTCTTTACCCTAATGGTTTCCTGTTATTTTTGCTCAATTGTATCTACAAATTAACTCTAGAATCCCCTTGAAAATTTGATTAGCATTGCATTAAATTTATACATTAATTTCAAAAGAACTCTTATCTTTTAAATACTACATGCTCCAATGCAGAAGCATGATCTCTGTATTTCTCTCTCTCTCCCTTTCTCCTTCTCGCTCTCCCTTTCTCCTTCTCTCTCTCTCTCATCTTCTCCTTCTCTTCCTCCTTCTCTTCCTCCTCCTCCTCTTCCTCCTCCTCCTCCTCCTCCTCTTCTTTCTTAATACTGGTACAGCATATTTCTTGTTCAATTTACTCTTGTCTAGTTTATACATAGTATTGCCATTGCGAATAACACTTTTTTTCTTTGTATTTTTCATCTGGTAAGTATTATACTGGGAAAACTTTTTGTACATTTATTTTGTAATTGCCAACTATCAAATTTTGCTTTAAGTTTTTATACCTTTTTCAGTAAATTTCTTTGGAAGTTCTGGGTTAACAATATTGTTACTTGTGGTTCATAATAATTGCCTTTTCCAAAGAGTTTTTTTCTCTTATATGTTTGTCTCCTCATTGCAATGAGCAGAATTTCCAGAACAATGGTAAATAATGGAGGTCGTGATGCTCTTGTTGCTTAACGGTTTGTTTAGTTGGGGATGTTTCCAGGGGCGTATTTTAGCCTGCCTTGAGTTGTCTTCTCCTGCCCCCACCATTGTCTCCCACTCCTCCATCATCACCCCCGCCCCATCATCTCCTGCCCCTCCATGTGTCCTGCAGCTGGAATGACTGACTCAGGCTCTACTTCTTTCTTTTTCTTTAATCTAGTTGTTGTTTTTGAGACAGAGCCTCACTTTGACACTCAGGCTGGAGCGCAGTGTTGATTACACTCACTTGTGGCCTTGACTTCCCAGGCTTAGGTGATTCTCCCGCCTCAGTTCCCTGAGTAGCTGAGACTATAGGCATGCGCCACCACACCTGGCTAATTTTTATAGAGACAGGTCATCACTATGTTGCCCAGGCTGGTCTCAAACTTCTGGGCTCAAGAAATCCTCCTGCTTTGGCCTCCCAAAGTGCTGGGATTGTAGGTGTGAGTCCTTGTGCCTGGCCTCTACTTCTTTTTAACTTCTATTCCTTGCTCCTCTCTCTGTGCATTGTAGGACCCTCATCTTCCTTTATGGAAAGGACCTGTCTTATTAAAGAGACTTAAGGAAAGCCCAACCACAGTGCATCTTCATTTGTAGGTTGCAGCATCACCAGCAGCTCCACCCTGGGCTTGCCTGCCCCCCAGGCACTCCTGCTCTGTAGCACCCATCTCAGCCTAGGCCTAGAAGAGTGAGATGACATGAAGGGCAAGGCTGTCAGATGTCCAGTGGCTCTTGGCCATAAGAATGCTTCTTTTTGCCTTCTAACACGCAACTTTCAAAAGCTAGGTTTTTTCAGGTCTAATTTACCTATCCTAAAATTCACCCATTTCAGCATATAGTTCTATGAATTTTGACAAACGCATACAGTTATGGAACCACCACCATAATCAAGATACAGAACACTGACATGCATTTTTAAAAACAAGTATTTTGATGTTTTTTTCCTGATTTACGTAATAACTGTCCCAGTGCTTCGCTTTGTCTTCACGAAGAAAAAGTCAAGTTGCAAAATTTGAACAAATATATTTTCCTCCTACCCAAATTCACATGTATACTGGATCTATAATAAGACAGTGAAAGAACAAAGATGTAGTTATCTGCCTTTCCATTGGGAGAGGCATGGCTAAGTTTATAACAGAAACGAGCCAGCAGCCACTTGAAAATTCAACAGAATGAGTTTCAGAGTTGGAAATAGAAGCAGAGTAGAAGCATATGCATCCACGTCAGGCATGGAGTTACACTGCCCACATAATGTGTTTCCAACCTCAAGATAACTCCCCTCAGTCACAAAGGAGCAAGTCTAGCTTTCTTCCTTACAGCTTCCTACCTGTGTCTATGTTCAGTGGTCTCAGACTGCCAGATGATCTGTCTTATAGCCCAGAACATGATGTAGTGGGGAGAACATCTGATTTATGCTGTCAGGCAGAAGGACTTTTATTATATTATAAATACAACCCCTTTGCTTAGCAACTGCCACTAAATCTCTTGGAGCTCGCTCTCTAAGTTCCAGTTTCAATCTAAGGTGTAGCTTATCCAAGGCCATCAGGCAGCATAATGATGGCTAATAGTCATGGGAGCCTAATATATCATCTTCGTTTTCTGCCCTAGGTTTGTAGCACTCGCCAGTTCAGACAGTTCTATGATGACTCAAATAGTAAACACACGATCAATTTAGAACTTATCACGAACTGCATTGGGCCAAAATCCTAGACATCTGATATACTTGGAAGAACAACAGAAAAGCTCTCCCCACCAGGCTCTAGTAGTTCAGTGGTTAACAACATGAGAACAGGTTGTTGAATCTCTCTTTTTACTCATTTCCACATCTGGAATATGCAATGATAAAAATAGTACCTACAATCATAGACTTGTTGCATAGAATAAAAAGATACTATGTGAAAAAGTGAAAAATGGTGCTGGCAGTCAGGCTGTGATGGTCCTAACAGAACGTAAACATACTCTGGCAGACAAGTAAAGCTCAGAAAAAGCCATTCCAGGATCATGAGTAAACAAGCCAGACATAAGGCCACTCTACAACCACAAAATGACTAAACAGCCCCCTCTTTCAACTTATGCATTGGTTACTGCTTGTTTACTTGTTTGTTTCTTAAAGTAAAAATCTTCATTACTATTTGAGCTGAAAACGTCATAGAAAGTATTTATTCTTGCCTTGAATCAGCTTCATAATGCACCTTGCAATGTATGTTACTGCTCCTTCTTAATCAATACCAACTTGTTCTCAATCTCCTGCCTCCAGATAAATATTAAGATGACCCATCACCAGATTGTTTTTACTTCTAGACAAAATCCAGTCCAGAACTGGCCCCCAGTGCCTTGAACTCTCATTAGAACCACTCAGAATGCACTGAAACCTAGAAGAAGCCCCCACCCACTCCCTCTTACTGAGATGTCCAGTGTGTCCTATGGGGTGCATTTCCCCTTGTGGAAGAAAGCTAAACAAACTTATCTTTTCTGTAGTGAGCAAAGTGTGTTATTTGTGCAGTGCCTTTTTGGCTACTCAGAATCTGTTTTATTTCTAATAACACATCTAATTTGGCAGACTCTTATTGTCAGCCAGCCAGCCCCTCAATCTCATTAGGCTTTCTCAATCCCCAAATAGAGCTATTTGGGGAATTTCCATAGTAAGCCAAAGAGACTTCTGGTTCTAAATGGTGCCTGGCTAACAGCCTCCAATCAGCCTTTCCAAACCCCCTGCTGAGATGTCCACAAAGCCAAAGCAAAGCCAGTTACAAACGAAGACTGACAACTCAGTGCCAGAATCTTGGAAGAAGTGACAATAATTATAAAGCAGATGGAGCTGGGCTGAGAATAACCCACCATGCTTTTACTTACGGCACATTCAGGATTGGCTCACAAATCAGATACCATCTGCAAAAGCAGAGATGAAGATGGTTTGCACCTCCCTAACAAATGTTCTCTGGCTCATGAACCCAGGCTCAGAGGGACCATAAAATAGGCAGACAGGTGTTCTTTATCCCATGTAGGCTTCTCTGGAAACTGCCCGAGTTTCATGGTCCTGTTTTGATCTCCACCTGTCTGCAACCCATCGCCTTTCTAAATTCAGGCAGAGATGGAAAATTCCAAAAAACACTGGAAACGACAAGGGAGGAGGTGAGGAGATGGTGAAGGAGGTGAGAGACTAGGGATGTTGTACCCAGAGAATAAGTGAGGAATCAGAAAGGGTCTTAGTAACAGTGCATTCTGGGGGTTGTAGTTTTCATGTATTACATTTGCTGTATACAACAATGTCCATGGGGGCACAGGCAGAGAATATTAGAACTTTTATATCTATTTAGTTTTTGTGTAAAAATTTTAAAATAAATTAAGTTTGTTGATAATAAATCCATATTATTTCATTAACTGATGCATCAAGTGTAATAAACAAGATTAATAATGGGGAAACTAGGTGAGGGTATATGAGAATTCTCCTCTGTCTTCCCAATTTTTCCATAAACATAAAACTACTGTGAAGATAAAAATCTGTGAAAATACTTGAAAATAAAGAAACTAAGATTTATTATTGTTTAATGTGCAATAATACTTGAACCCCAATTTGTGCTATATGTCAGGTGATCATTGTCACCTCCCATAAATGAGGGAGAAGTAGAAATTCAGCAACATGGAGGATTGACAGAGGCACCTTCACTAGGTCACTTATTTCTAGCATTTGGCAATGTTTTGTGGTTTATGCATGCTTAATTAAATAAATGCGAATTGCACTTAATTAAATGTGAATTGCAACATCTGGTTTTATGTAAGCTAATATTCCCAAAATGATAACTGAGTTGAAAAGACTCCTGCAAAGAAAACATGGGTTACGAGGGGCAGAGCAAGATGGCCGAATAGGAACAGCTCCAGTCTCCAACTCCCAGTGCGAGCGACACAGAAGACAGGTGATTTCTGCATTTTCAACTGAGGTACTGGGTTCATCTCACTAGGGAGTGTGGGACAATCGGTGCTGGTCAGCTGCTGCAGCCCGACCAGCGAGAGCAGAAGCAGGGCGAGGCATCGCCTCACCTGGGAAGCGCAAGGGGGAAGGGAATCCCTTTTCCTAGCCAGGGGAACTGAGACACACAACACCTGGAAAATTGGGTAACTCCCAACCCAATACTGTGCTTTACCAAGGATCTTAGCAAACGGGCACACCAGGAGAGTATATCCCACACCTGGCCGAGAGGGTCCCACGCCCACGGAGCCTCCCTCATTGCTAGCACAGCAGTCTGCGATCTATGGCAAGGCAGCAGCGAGGCTGGGGGAGGGGCGCCCGCCATTGCTGAGGCTTCAGTAGGTAAACAAAGCCGCTGGGAAGCTCGAACTGGGTGGAGCTCACAGCAGCTCAAGGAGTCCTGCCTGTCTCTGTAGACTCCACCTCTGGGGACAGGGCACAGCTAAACAACAACAACAACAACAACAACAAAAAGC